>NC_053492.1:252490111-252750111 GCF_905171775.1 Rana temporaria
TTTTTCAGAGAATATGAATGGATAACACAACAACTTTTCTTTCACACATGGTTAGTTTGGCTGAAGGCATTTATTATCAATCAACTGTGTTTACTCTTTTTAAATCATAATCACAACAGAAACTACCCAAATGACCCTGACCAAAAGTTTACATATCCCAGTTCTTAATACCGTGTATTGCCCCCTTTAACATCAATGACAGGTTGAAGTCTTTTGTGGTATTTGTGGATGAGGCTCTTTATCTTCTTGCCTCTTGGCAAAAAAAACTCCAGTTCCTGTCAATTCTTGGGCTGTCTTGCATGAACTGCATGTTTGAGATCTCCCCAGAGTGGCTCAATGATATTGAGGTCAAGAGACTGAGATGGCCACTCCAGAACTTTAATTTTATTCTGCTGTAGCCAATGACAGGTCGATTTGGCCTTGTGTTTTGGATCATTGTCATGTTGGAATGCCCAAGTACGTCTCATGCGCAGCTTCCTGGCTGATGAATGAAAATGTTCCTCCAGTATATTTTGATAACATACTACATTCAGCTTGCCATCAATTTTTACTAAATATCCTGTGCCTTTGTAGCTCACACATCCCGAAAACATCAGTGATCCACCTCCGTGTTTCACAGTAGGAATGGTGTACCTTTCATCATAGGCCTTGTTGACTCCTCTCCAAATTTAGTGTTTATTGTTGTGGCCAAAAAGCTCAATTTTGGTCTCATCACTTCAAATGACTTTGTGCCAGAAGGTTTGAGGCTTGTCTCTGTGCTGTTTGGCATATTGTAAACGAGATCATTTGTGGCATTTGCGTAGTAATGGCTTTCTTCTGGCGACTCGACCATGCAGCCCATCTTTCTTCAAGTGCCTCCTAATTGTGCATCTTGATACAGCCACACCACGTGTTTTCCGAGAGTTCCTGTATTTCACCTAATGTTATTTGTGAGTTTTTTCTTTGCGTCCTGAACAATTTTCCTGGCAGTTGAAATTTTAGTTGGTCTACCCGACAGTGGTTGGGTTTTAACAGAACCCCTTATTTTCCACTATTTGATTAGAGTTTGAACACTTCTGATTGGCATTCTCAATTCCTTGGATATTTTGTTATATCCCTTTCTTGTTTTATACAGTTCAACTACCTATTCTCGCAGATCCTTTGACAATTCTTTTGATTTCCCCATGACTCAGAATCCAGAAATGTCAGTGCAGCACTGGATGAAAGATGCAAGGGTCTGTCAGGAGTCCAGAAAATCATTGACCTTTTATACACACACACGAATTACAAGAAAACAGATCACAGGTGAGGATGGTTACCTTTAATAGCCCTTCAAACCCCTTTGTGTCAACTTGTGTGTATGTTAGCATGCCAAAATCACCAGGGTATATAAACTTTTAGGTAGATTCTGTTGTGATTATGATTTAAAAATAGTAAACACAGTTGATTTATAATAAATGGCTTCAGCCAAACACTAACCACGAGTGATGGAAATGTTTTTGTGTTATCATGAATATTCTCTGAAAAATGGCCAAGAAATCAAATTCTGACAGAGTATGTAAACGTATGAGTACAACTGTATTTGATAGCCTTTGTGCACATGGATGTTTATTAGCTGAAGACTCCTCTAATGTAAACTCTAACTATAAAATCAGCGCATTTCTAGAAATATATGGTATGCACATGCCCAGTAAATACCCATGCAGTAACGATCAGTGTTTACACAGGTGCGGCCGCACATTGCCATTTACTTTAGCAAGTGCTAGGTGTGGGAAAGAACCAGGGAATTTAAACTTGAAGGATATTCAGCTAATAAACGTCCACGCGCATGGGTATATTTTAAATGCATGGTGCCTCTATATAGTATGTATGCTTTTCATCACATCACAGCCTCTTTGTACTGTCAAAATTGCTTGATTTTCATACAGCATTGAGTAAACTGCAACTCCAAATTTCACCAGAAAATGGCGTGGGAAAAAATAGGAGGAGTTGCAACTTTAAACAGCCGCCTGCAAAACCATGCGGCCGAAGGAAGGATCTGAAGATGCACTCACATCAACCTTGTAAAATGTGAAGAAGGTGTGAACGGGCGACCAAGTCGCTGCCTTACACACCTGTGAGACAGACGCTTGATGTCGGAAAGCACAGGAGGCACCAATTGCCCTGGTCGAATGCACCGCAACAGGAAAGGGAGGCGCCCGCCCCTTAAGGGCATAGGCATGGATGACGGTCTGTCTGATCCACCTAGAAATAGTGGCCGACGAGACCGCCAGGCCCTTCTGCGGACCAGACACCACCATAAACAGTGAGTCGGACCTCCGGAACGGAGCCGTAGCAGATAGGTACACCCATAGAGCACGTACCACATACAAAGTATGGAGCGCAGTCTCTTTGGGATGCGACTTCGAGGACACAAGGATGGAAGAACAATGTCCTCATTTCAGTAAAAAGCTGAAACTACTTTCAGAAGAAAGGAAGGCTGTGGGCGTAGCACCGCCTTATCCTTATGAAGGACCAAGTAAGGAGACTTGCAAGACAAAGCTGCCAACTCAGAAACACTTCTGACAGATGTAATGGCCATTCGAAAGGCCACCTTTTGAGACAGCGTCAAGAGAGGAATTTCTCTGATGTTCTCAAAGGGAGGTTCCTGGAGAGCCGAGAGCACCAGATTCAAATCCCATGCAGGAAGCGGTGGTCTAATTGGGGGAATCACATGTCGATGTGTACAAACGTACCCACCAGTGAATGGGTCGCCAAAGGACATTGATCGGCAGGCGAGATTAGTCTGAAGTCCAGCGACAATGGGCTGACTGGACCCCCCAGACTCCCCCCCAACCTGTGAGGCTGGCATCCGTCATGATCACAGTCTAATGGAAAGGAAGGAACGACTTCCCGGACTAAAGAGCCAGGGATCTCAGCCACCAACTCAGGGTAGCCCTGACCAGGTGACTTAGCTGAATCTGACGATCCAGAGACAACGGAGATTTGTTTCATTTGGAGAGGACCTCCTTCTGCAAGACTCGAGTGCGGAATTGGGCATACGGTACTGCCTCAAAGGAGGCCACCATGAGGCCCAGAACTCGCATGCAAAACTGGAGAGATGACCATTTGTGGGATGCTAACAATTTCACCGCCGACTGGAGTGTCTGCAACTTCTCCAAAGGAAGGAAGACCTTCGCCTCCAAGGAGTCCAGAATTAATCCTAAGTACTCCAGACGCTGATTCGGTACCAAGACCCAACCAAATTCCCGGAGGGTCTGACTGGCTATAGACACATCCTCCTCTAATTCTGAGCACCTTGGTGAACACTCTTGGTGCTGACGCTAGGCCAAAGGGAAGAGACACACATTGATAGTGATCTTCGCCTATCGCAAAGTACAGAAACCTCTGATGCCCAATGCAGATGGGGACATGCAAGTATGCGTCCTTGATGTCGAGGGACGCCAGAAAGTCCCTTGGATGGAGCGCAGCAACCACCGAAAGAATGGATACCATCCTGAACTTTCTCACCCTCACAAAGACATTGAGGGCCTTGAGGTCCAAGATCGGACGGACACCATCCTTCTTTGGGACCACAAACAGATTCGAATAGAATCCTTGACATTTTTCCTTCAGTGGCACAGATAAAATTACCCCTCACCTGAGCAAGTCTTGTACTGCTCCCATTAAAGCAGCTCAACGAGCTGGAAGGAGGGGAATATTTGAGGGGAAAAATCTGTTTGGTGGTCAAGAAAGAAACTATCTTGTACCCCGAAGTTACCACCTTGCAGACCCACTGGTGAGAGAGCAGGGAGGTCCACCGAGCTGCAAACCCGCAAAGCCATCCCCCCACCCTTGAGTCAGACAGGGGCAAAACTTCATGCGGTAGCAGGCTTGGTAGTCGGCTTGTTTGGCTTGCGCACCCAGGGACGCTTCTGTCCCCCAGCTGGAGCTTTGTCAGACTGGGAGGATCTGCCGGATGACTCAGACTGATGAAAATACTGCTTCTGTGTGGAATAGGAGGGCACCGGCTTACGGCGCGTCTCCATCCCCTTAGAGGACTGAGGGAGAAGTATGCACTTACCTCCAGTGACATCCTTAATAATGTCATCCAGCGAGGTACCAAAAAAGCCTCCCACCTTTGAAGGGCAAATCTGCTAGACCTTTTTTGGATGCTTGGTCAGCAGACCAGCATTTCAGCCAAATTAGGCGGCGCAATACCACCGCCCATACAGATGCTCTGGAGATCAAGGGAGCTGCATTCAGAGTGGCATCACAGACAAACACAAGACCCTGTACCAACTGGTCGGCCAACCTCACACACTCAGGGGGGAGCTGATGCTCCTCCATTGTCCAACGCAAAATCTTTGCCCATTCAGTAAGCGTCTGAGACACCAAAGTTGCAGCCAAAATAGGCCGCAACGCAGACCCCAGCATGGTAAACATGGAACGGGTCACAGCTTCGGACCTCCTATCAGCAGGGTCCTTAAAGGCAGGGGTCCCCTCAACCGGGAGAGTGGTTACCTTATTTAGCCGAGAGACCGGGGGGTCCACGACCAGAAGAGAGGTCCATTTTTTTTAAAAGGCTCTCCTCAAAAGGATAATGGACCGCCACGCACTGAGGGACCACAAAGGACTTCTGCGGTTGTTCCTATTCCTTATCTATGAACTTATCAAAGAAAGTACCATAAAAAAAAAACTTTCACAGAACGGTTAGATTTGTGTGACCCAAAGGAGACAGACCCCTCTGTGGAAGTCCCAGCTGCATCCTCCAGCTTGAGAGAGTCCCTCACAGCATCAATAAGTGCACTCACAAGTGCCCTATCTTGCACTAACCCGGACGAGGGCTCCTCCTCACCAGGGAGGTTCTGGTCCGCATCCTCCGACATATCAGAACCGGGGCCCTGAGCCGCAGCCAGGCCGAATCAGAGTCAGAGCATTTCCCAGAAGATGGCGGGGGGAGGGGGCGTTTTTATCCCCCTTACGCCCTTACGCCGCTTCCACCCTGGCAACAAATGATTCCAGGACTGCCGACAGCGTATCCATGGGAATTGCATGTGCAGGGGCACCGCCTGCTGCCTCTGGCAATTTAGGGGAAGAAAGGCCAGATACTGACTTCATTATCACCTACTGACAGCCCTCAGGGGCTAAGTGAAAAACACTCAAGAAGTTCATCCTCCTTGCTGCACCGACCGGGGGGGTTACCCAGGGGACTCACCACCCAGAGGGAGACCGCTCAGCACCGCTGCCCTCCTTCCTTGTATACACAGCGTGTGTGTGTGTGTGTGAGGAAATAACTGTAAGGAAAAAACTAAGGTGAAAAGAGCTTTTGATCTGGCCAAAACCCACACCAAAATGGCCATCAGACGCCTCAGATAAAAAGGGCGCAGAAATTTTTTAAATAAATACATATTTTAATATACTACACCATGATGAGCCCCTTGTTTTTGAGGAATTGATGACACCTTGTAAAAGGGAAAAAGGGAAGGAGGCAACACCCACTGACGGACAAAGAAAAGACACCACTTTGGAGCCTAATAATATCTGGGGTCTGGTGAGTGTTGATTTTAACCATTGGTGATGGTGGCACATCTTTGTCGGGTGGAAGAGATAGCGGCACTTTCCTGTACACAGCATTACCAACATTGAACCTTGTGTTTGCTGGAACCTATTGTATAAGAGCAAGATTGCCTGTCATTTGGACTATTTTTAAGTGCAGCCAGCACATTGCACATTTGTATGGTTGTTTGATAATTATTTCACTTTTATTGATATTTATTTTATTTTGTTCCAATATCGGTTATTGGACAACTCACGGTGCAGTTGGCATACTGCATATTGGGTTTTTACACACACATATATATATATAATATATATTTTTTGTAATATCTTTCGTATTGTTTTCACTATTTGGTTGGTCAGTAGCAGCAACAGCCATTTTTCTCATAGAAGCACTGTGGCATATGGATTGTATGCTGACACACTGATCTAGATATATGATTTAAGTTTGAAATCACTGTGTCACATTTGTATGACTCATATATTTCTTATATTTTTTATTGTTTGTATTCAGGTTATTCACACTTAAGATTGGGTACATTGTGGCCCTGATATTTCACTTATGTCCATATTCCCAGAGATTAAATACCTCTGGATAATTAGATCAGCGCAGTAACATTTTTCTTCTTAGAGCACTATTGACCCCCACTAAGGGCACACAGTACTGCAGCAGATCACAGTTCACATTTATTTATTTATTTCCTTTTGCGCCGGTGACACTCACAACCAATCATAAGAAAATGGCCGCCTGCAATACCGACCTGCGTCACAGCGCGGCCACAAAAAAATGGCCGCCAATGGAAATTCCTATAGAGAAAGCAGGCACACTAAAAATGGCATCAGCGCTGCAAAAAAATGGCGCCTGAGCCTCACGATGTGGACGAGAAGGCCGTGCAGAGACTTACCAGGAGGCAGACCTCCCCTCACAGAAAGCGGACCCCAGCACCCTACGGTTCCCCACAGGGACACGGAGCACCCCCACAGGTACACCCCGGTCGCAGCGGGCCCTAGGGCAGGAGGGGAAAGGGGGACAGAGAACAGGGAAAGGGAGGACAGGAGAACCCCTTAAACCTGGAAATGCCCAGCTGTTCCATCCTGCCGAGACAGGAGGAACCGTAGTTACCTGTCCTTGCGAGGACTTGCTGGCGCGTCCCTGACAGACCCACAACCGATGGTACGGAGTAGCTGTCGGCCCGGTCCACTGTGAGTGAGACAACAGCAGCTTAGTCATATGTGGACCCCGGAGCATATGCTCATCGGCCACCCCTGGAGCCATGGGGTATGTCATGGCCGACCCAGCGCATAGCTAAGGTCTGCTCACGCTCGATGGCCGGACTGGGGAGACTACAAGGATCTATAATATCCAGCCTGTCAACCAGCCGGCAGTTGATAGAAGAATCAAAAAATAAAATAAAATAAAAAATAAAAATTTCTTCAGGACTCTGGGCCCAAAGGGAGCCACGTCCTGCTCCTCTGCTAGGCAGAAAAAAACTGAGGCTGCATGCTGCGGGACTGTTTAACTCTGTTAAAGTTACACGTTTTAAGATAACCAACATGTTCTGCCTAGTCCTGTCCTATGAACAGGAACATAACCCAAATGTCAAGATTTAAGGAGCTGTGTCCGTCCATAGACGAAAAGAGAAACTCTATTTGTACTGTACATTTCCTAAAAGTAATACCATGGTTGCCTCTGTTGACTAGTTTCTGAAAATGCTAGTTGCCTTGCTGTTATGATGAACATCTGGTTTCAGTATGAGTGATCTGAAACAAATATAAAGTAGGTTATAGCTTACCGAGTTAAAATGTTTAAGCAGAGGGTCAGCATGACAGCAAGGTAGCTAGTATTTTTAGAAAGAGACGACAACTACAGAATCCCCGGGTTCGTTCTTTTTTTTTACAGTTAAAGCAATGCAATACGAGCACCACACACACAAGTTTTCTAAATATCAGTGCAAAACTGTGTGTGTGTGTGTGTGGTAACACAAAGCCCCATGTGGCTTAAATATTGCAGAGATAGCTACATTGACTTTCCAATAGGAAAGGAATAATTTACATTTACCTTGGATTTGAGATTACTAAACTATTTGCAATGCTTGAAAAGAAAACAATTTTAAAGTTAACAAAGTTTCAAGAAAAATTACCTTAGTTTCTTCTATACGTAGGGCATCTAGTAAATAGTGAAGGAGTTCTTGGCTGTCTTGTTGCTGAAAGGTTTTAAACCTTGGAGCCCTGCAAATTATATAATATAAATTACTCATATTGAACACTATGGTTTACTGCGGGTTTGAATATGTTTCAGTGAAAAAGCATAGCATAATTAACAGTCTCTTTGAAGCATTCCTAAAAAAAATCAACCCACCAGAAACAGGTATTCTTTTCCAAATATGGTTTTATAAAAAAAAAAATGTCAGGAATGAATTGCATATACATACATGGAAGTATTAAAAAAAAAAAAAAAAGAGAATTTTGCTGTACTGTAAAATTTCATATCTTGGAGTACTGTATAAGCTACAGTAATCGATTCACACACCATGGGCTATACGCCGCTACTTTCAGGTGATTGGGAACTGGTAAAAGCTTTGCCGAGTTCCCTGTTGTCCCCATTTAACCTCACCCACTCGCAATAAAGAGATCAAAGAGGAGAGAGGGAACAGATCTGTGTCCTGCACTGTACTCCAAGATATGGATATTACAGGTAAGTAAAAATGTCTCTTATTTTTAATGTACAGTACAGGACACAGGAATCTATTCATAGCCCATGGGTTGTCAATCAATAATCAAGGGTTGGCATTGGCAACAACATGACTAAACCGCAGAAACAGGCCCCCACAGGAAAAAATACAAGGCGGCCAAGGGGCCAAAAACAAACAAAAGAAACACCTCCCTGCAAAAGCAATAGCACTGAGTTAGCAGACACTTAGAAACCAACGGTTTGGGAGAAACATGAAACAGAATTTAGGCAGTGGCTCTGCTCAGCAGAGCATTTCAGACTCTTTGTGCTGCCTCAGAACTCAATTTTAATAGGACATAGGGTCAGAAAAGGGAACTCATTCCTGGAGGACAGGAGTCCCAAGACAGATGAAGGAGCCTCAAGAGGGGACCTTCTAGTAAAGGGATCCCTATGTCGGATATTTATGACTAAGCACTAAGGTTTGGTGTGAAACGCGTCAGATGGTACCCCGTTTTCTGTGGCATGTATCCTGTGTTTTTTGTTTTACAATAAAAGCAACACGTTTTGGAGGGTGGCTGTCCAAAAATCCTTTCCTCATTTTGCATTATCCTATGCATTGCCAGCACCCGTGGCTTCGGATCAGGTGGTGAGATTTTTCCTGATCAGTATCCTTGAGCAGTGATTTTCTCTTTCAAGGTATAATGTAGAGGTTTGAAAGCATTTGAGATTGCAGCGTCAATAGTTTTCACTCAAACAAAATTTTGTTACCCCCATTGTACATATATACAGTATAATTGCAAACTAAAAAAAAACAAGGCTTTATAAAAACAAGAAACTTTGCTAGGATGAGTTGCATTTGGCTTATCCCTGCAGCGAGGACCACTGCACTCTGTGTAATAGCAGTGGCCTGTTTTAAGGGGTCAGACCATTCCCCTTTCCCCCCAGCTCACGCTCTCTGACTGACTGCTTAGCTCCAGCTGTGAATCAGTGGTAGGTGTATCAAACCGCTGCAGAGAGGTGGGACTTGGTGTGTCGAGTGACAATAGAGCAGTATTTTGGGCTTCTTTTTTTTGAGGGGGGGTCCTCAAATTTAGCTTTTTAAAAATAGCCACCGTTGTTCTTTTAGTTAGTCTTGTCTGTAGGTCTATTTTTAGAAGACATTCTGACCAATAATTCAGGGGCATACCCAAGACTGATTAGACTGGCCTTATGATGAAATGCTATGTTTGTAGCCAGTTAATACAAATAAATATAAGAAAGCCTACACTGAATCTACACAAATCATATTTTACAGGAATAAAAACCTGTCCAATGGACGTTACTCTATCAAGAAAATGAAAAAGGTTTGTCAGAAATGTAATTTTAAATATAATTATTTTATATTATTATTTAGTATAATGTTATAAAGATACACACTGGATTTTGTGTATTCTAAATCATTTTTTATTTTTTTTAATCTAATGTTCGACATACTGGAAAATACATTCGCTATTCCTGTCTTTCCTCATGTGAACACTAAGTAGGGTTTTACAGAAGTGCTTCTGTCAGAAGGAAAACAGCCAGTATGAGCATTGATACGCTAAGAAATGACAGCTAAAAGATATGCACTCTCCTCTCCTTGAAAGCTTGCTTCAAGCATGGTCCTTGGCAAGGCTGGACTGCTCGGGTGTTTGGTTGAGTTGACCGCTCACAGATGTTAAGACATATGGGAGCCAGTGCCAGCTAGCTACAACCTGTTGTACAGTGTCAGCAGTATAATGACAGAACAGGTTGGGTTCATGCTAATGGTGACACAAAGTGAAGGGCAACTGTCACTGAGAGATTAATGTTATATTCACATCTATGATTAGAAACTCATTAATATAGCATGCAGCTTAAGATAATATTTTACCATCTATACCAAATCTTTTTAAGATTATTATAAAAAAATGTAATTGTGCATATATATCTTTATGTGGTAGCATTCAATCATTTAGATTTAAATTGAATTAATTTACATGATTACCATTTCTCAAATGAAATGCCCTATGTTCAATAATTCAGCATAACTTTCAGTCAGGTTCCTAATAGGATACATGCATCAAACACAAGGCCCACGGTCCAAATCGTGCCCACTAGTCCACTTCATGTGGCCCTCATACCCATCGCTTTATTCAGCTGGAACGTGGCGGAACTTTGTTTCCACCTCTTGCTCGTGTCCTCTTCTCCCCAATGTCACTTATAAACTCAAAAGCTGCCTGTGCTAACAAGGACAGCTATAGGCCCAGATTCACGTAGATGGGCGCAAAATTGTGCGGGCGTAACGTATCTCATTTACGGTACGCCGCCGCAAGTTTTCAGGCAAGTGCTTTATTCACAAAGCACTTGCCTGTAAAGTTGCAGCGGCGTATCTTTAATCACCCGGCGGAATTAAAATTCGGCGGGTAGGGGGCGTGTTTCATTTAAATGAAGCGCGTCCCCGCGCCAAACGAACTGCGCATGCGTCGTCCGTGGAATTTCCCAGTGTGCATTGCTCCAAATGACGTTGCAAGGACGTCATTGGTTTCAACGTGAACGTAAATTACGTCCAGCCCCATTCAGGGACGAGTTACGCAAACGACGTAACATTTTCAAATTGCGACGCGGGAACGACGGCCATACTTAACATTGGCTACGCCACCTAGGGGGCATGTTTATCTTTACGCAGCGTATCTCTTACGGAAACGGCGTATCTTTACTGCGACAGGCAAGCGTACGTTTGTGAATCGGCGTATCTACTCATTTGCATATTCTACGCCAAACTCAATGGAAGCGCCACCTAGCGGCCAGCGTAAATATTGCACCCTAAGATGCGCAGGCCGTCGTATCTTAGGCAGGTTTAAGTATCTCAGTTTGAGCATACACTTACACATACGACGGGCTTAGATTCCGAGTTACGTCGGCGTAACTCTTTGTGAATCTGCCCCTTAGTCTCTGCAGCTCTCACAGATCCCTGCCCTCACAGCAGGGACAAGGAAGAAGAAGGTGCAGTGTGGTACAGGGCATCACATGGTTAGCTGCACTGCGATTCCCATCTGTGCCAGGGTGCTAAGATGCTGACCAATGTTCTCTCTGCAAAAGAGAGAGAGAGGCAGAGCCGTGCACACTGCTGGGAGGTACCAGAGCTGGGCTGGGTAGTTCAGATACAAGGAAACTTTTGGGGGGAGATAAGGCTGTGGAGGGAGATGTGTGCAGAGGTCAGAGCCATGGAAAGGTGGAAGTGAGATGAAGATGGCCTGTGAAAGAGTTGAACCCTGCACACTGTGCATATCACACTTCTAAGCCCTGCACTCTGTACACAGCACACCCCTAAACACTGCACGCGGTGTGTAGTGCACCCCTGAACCCTCCAACTGCTAATGCAATCTGGTCACACCCACTGTTTGATGCAGTTTGGGTTGTTGTTGAGCTCCTGCACCTATTCTCTGAGGAAAAAAGACCCATATAGTTTAACAGATACAACTGGCTCTTTGAGGACAACCATAATGCTGATGCGGCCTGCAATGAATTTGAGTATGACACCCCTAAAATAGGACAATTGCAGTTGATAAAAAATTATACTGGATGTTTTGGCAAGTTGCATTTTGTCAATGTGTGATAGTTCAGTTAACGAGGATCATTAATGGGCTGATACAAATAATCATGTTGAGGCTAAAGAATATGATTGTGAACAACAAGGCAAGTATATGTGGGTGTTCAATTGGTACATAAAACTCATCAATTGTGTTTAAAAAGCCTATAAACAACCTTGTGTCGTGTTTTGTCAGTGGTTACGTGACCACAATTGCACCTAGATTGGCTGAGAATGCCTGGGCAGGAGGCATGGTATCTGGCCAGTACCTCTGAAGCACTGCTGGCTCTAAATGTACAACTGTTCAGCCTTACATCATCCTGCTGTTCCCATTCCAGCATGTAATGTGCATGTATGTTGAAACTACCCCTGGTCAGGAGCCATACTTGGTGTTCACAGAATAACAAAGGAAGTGGTGCTGCACAGAGGTAAGTGGCAGGATCACCAAGTATTTACATTTTAAGTGTTTGCTCTAAAATTGACAAAAAAAGTGAGGTTTCAAGGTTTAGGTGGATGGAGGAACGGATTTAAGAAAATGTATATTTAAAGTAGAAGTTCAGCCTAAAACTAAAATTGTTAAATCTATCAGCATCCAACATCTAAGTCTGATCCATCTATCCCTGTAAAGAAGAAATCTCCATACAAAACTTTTCTGAAGCCGCTCCAGTCCGGTCTCTAGCAGCTGAAGGTCTGTGCAGGAGACAGTCAACAGCTGTGAAATATCACAGCAAAGGACAAGGAGAAGCACACCGCTCCAGGCCGAATCAGGTGCAAGGTAGATCACAGGTGCAGAACTAAGAAACAAGAAATTGGTCGCACACTGGAACTCCAACTTATCTTGATGTCATCTTTATTGTCAAAAGGGTCAGACAAATACAGGCAATGGTAGACACGTTTCACAAGCGATAGCTTGCTTGTTCACAAGCAAGCTATCACTTGTGAACCGTGTCTACCATTCTCCCCCATTGTTGGTAATTTTTTTGTTTACATTCTGCCATCATCGCAAGTGGGCACCTCCTTAAAAACCGATGATTCGTCCTTGCTGCTGACAGCAGTGCACTAAACTTGCTCAGGACCCTTTTCAAATTCAGATCATAGTTGCACTGCATCTATGTGTATGGGCTCCATAGAAACTGATGTTAATTCACTTGTTGTCCATTTCCATGCAATCCAACTCACTTAAGAAATTGCGTCAGTGTAAACTTAAGCCAATTCAATTCTATTTTCTGAAAACTAGCATAACTTTAAAAACCCTATCCTTGCCTAAAAAGAGATATACCACACCACTGACCATGCAAGCAAACATTTATTGCAAAAGGTTGTTCAAAGTCAAGACATCCTAGAACACAGTTCAAACAAAAAACAAAAGATCCGTACCACACAAAATATACAATGTATGAAAATAAATAAATTGTGTGAATCCGGCAATCTACCATAATTTTTCATTTATGGAGGACAAGAAGAATTTTTTTTCTCAACACTATCTGCCATGTATAGTATCATATATTTTTTTTAAAACATTCCATGGTTTTGAGTAAGAAAGTATTGGTTCTAATAGGAGACGCTGAATTTAGCATGTGTATATGTCTTTTTTTCAATATATTAAATAGGCAAGTATTGAAAAATGTAATGTGTTAGAAGGGCTGGTGACAATGTTAAATCAGGAATAATACGGACATAAAAAGAAAAAAAATCTGAGATTCTGAGCATTTATAGCAGATTATTAATAAAGTGAATCATAAAATGACTGCAACAAAAATATGCTGCATTCTGCTAAATGCCATTTAGAATATGAAGAAAGTTAGTGGACAAACCAAGGGTAAAAGGGTTTTGCTCTGATACGCTGAATCTTGACAGCTAAAAGATGTGCACTCTCCTCTCCTTGAAAACTTGCTCCAAGCAAGATCCTTGGCAAGACTGGACTGCTCGGATGGTGGGTTGAAATGACCGCTCACAGATGTGGAGACATATGGAAGCCAGTGCCAGCAAGCTACAACCTGTTGTACAGTGTCAGCAGTATAATGACAGAACAGGTTGGTCCTCAGCTAATGGTGACATGATGTGAAGGGTAAACTGTCACCGAGATACGTTTTCATAAAGGCTCTTTTTGCAGCTCAAATTCTTTTAGGAAATGCAATTAGCTTTTATCTTACGCAACAGGCCGTGACAAAATCTAAAACATACAAGCTTTTCAAATAAAAAAAAAAAAAAAAAAAAGATGCAAGAGAGTCTCAAACCACAATAATTAACAGAATAATATTCTTAATATTGTTTTAAAAATAGAAGCCTACACATTTAAAAGCATCAATTTTGCACAAACAACTTAGTCCAAAGGGCTTAATTAAATCGTATAATGAAACACAGAAATGATTTCCAAGTTTTGCCTGAAATGGAAAAAAAAGTGTCAATGAGAATTTGTGAAGGCTAGAAACAAAGCCAAACAATCTTGATAATAAAAATGACAGGAATCTTTAATCATTTACACCGATTCACAAAAGCTTTCTCAGGTGCATTTTCAACTTTAATGTGTCCACAAATGTATGCAGTATGCGTCTTGCCTGTCTTTCTTTAACATTCATTTCCAAGATCAATACCAGTCATTGCCCTCCCAGAAATATATATATATATATATATATATACACACACACACACACATATACAATATCTCTATCTCCTTATACTATCCATATATATTCCTTAGAAGAGTTGTAGCACACACATATACATACACACTCTATATAACACACATTTTGTGTAAGGAAAGGTTATGACCCCTGTCAGTTTTTTTTTTACATCTGTGTCCCATTGGGGTGATTTACCATCTCTTCCTGTCCCATAGCCAAAACAGTAATTCTTCCAAAGTAAGGGAATCCTGGTATGTCACCAGGATCCCCAGAACTAATGTCCCTAATGGAAGATTTCCCCTATATTCTTGTACCTGTGTCAACCCAAAATGTGGTGTTTTCTTTTATTTTCACTTTCAATGATAATGGTAAACCGGACAAATAGAGAGGGTGAATTTCCCTAACGGGGTGCGCAGACAGTGATAAAAACGGAAGGTGTTCTAATCCCTGCAATATATATGAAACAATTATATGAATAGCAAGGATGCCCTGTTAAATATGCTCAGTGTACAAAGGGGAGGGCAGCACCAGGCAGGATCAGCCAGGTATTTTAGATGATAGAAAGGGCCAAATCACAAAGCACAAGCACTGTGCGTTTTTCTTAGGGTTACAACCACTTTAAATAAACAGACAAATTAGTTATCAATGCATCATCCATATTGCAAGCTTTAATTACAAAAAACATTTCTACAGTACTGCTGGAATTAGTTTAAAATCAGAGAAGGTTTTGGTAGGAGTCCAAGAGGCAGTACAGATTTGATAGGCCAAACAAATATTGCGAAAACGCAGAAAGGCAGACTATGCACTTGTATCTTTCAAAGGGTTTATTGACTCATGGAAGTATTAGCAGGTTTAACTACTATTCAGCATCTCAGAACATCTTGTTTAAGAATCATTCTTACGTGAAACCAAATTCTGAGACTAAGATGCTGTACCAGAGATGACAGCCATAAAAACCCCAATACCTGTGTAGCCTCCATGTTCTTGACAAAGTGCACACCTTTCTCGTACAGCTCACCTCTCTTGTTGTACCTCTCAATCTGTAACCACTTAGTTTCCTTGTTGCCTCTCCCCTGAGGCTTACTGGTGTAAGAATCTATCTTACATTGGTCAGCCTTCTTGTTGCTTCTTACCTAGTGACCCGCCAAAACACTAAGTTGATCATGAGGAGAAGTTATGGAGAAAATACCTCCTCCTGCTTGTATTGGCCAACTGCTAAACTAAATAGAATTTGATTAACAAACAATTCCTAAAAAAGAACAATTTAAGTTGAACAAACTTCAAGTCATTTTGAGTGAAAGATCAATTGAAAGAATTGAATTTAATATACGGTGTGTACAGTGCTCATAAGTTTACACACCCTGGCCGAATTTATGATTTCTTGGCAATTTTACCAAGAATATGAAAAGCACAAAATGTTTCTTTCACTCATGGTTAGCATTTGGCTGAACCCATTTATTATCGATCAACTGTGTTTGCTCCTTTTAAATCATAAGGACAACAGAAACGACCTAAAACTTTACTTATCCTGGTGATTGTGGCCCGGTAACATGCATAGAAGTTGACATAAAGGGGTTTGAATGGCTATTAAAGGTAACCATCCTCACCTGTGATCTGTTTGTAATTTGCATGTGTGTATAAAAGGTCAATGAGTTTCTGGACTCCTGACAGACCCCCCCCTGCATCTTACATCCAGTGCTGCACTGACGTTTCTGGATTCTGAGTCATGGGGAAAGCAAAATAATTGTCAAAAGGATCTGAAGGAAAATGTAGTTGAACTGTATAAAACAGGAAAGGGATATAAAAAGATGTCCAAGGAATTGAGAATGCCAAACAGCAGTGTTCAAACTCTAACCAAGAAGTGGAAAATGAGCAGTTCTGTTAAAACCAAATCACGGTTAGGCAAACCAATAAACTTTAAGCCACAACTGCCAGGAAAGTTGTTCAGGGTGCAAAGAAAAACCCACAAATAACTTTAGGTAAAAATACAGGACTCTGAAAACATGTGATGTGGCTGTTTCAAGATGCACAATAAGGAGGCACTTGAAGAAAGATGGGCTGCATGGTCGCCAAAAGAAAGCCATTACTACGCAAATGCCACAAAGTATCCGGCTTACAATATGCCAAACAGCACAGAGGCAAGCCTCAAACCTTTTGGTACAAAGTAATTTGGCCACAACAATAAACACTATATTTGGAGAGGAGTCAACAAGGCCTATGATGAAAGGTACACCATTCCTACTGTAAAACATGGAGGTGGATCACTGATGTTTTGGGGATGTGTGAGCTACAAAGACACAGGAAATTTTGGTCAAAATTGTTGGCAAGATGAATGCAGTATGTTATTAAAAAATACTGGAGGAATATATGCATTCATCAGCCAGGAAGCTGCACATGGGATGTACTTGGACATTCCAACATGACAATGATCAAAAACACAAGGCCAAGTCGACCTGTCATTGGCTACAGAAAAATAAAGTGAAGGTTCTTGAGTGGCCATCTCATTCTTCTGAGCACAATACCATTGAGCCACTCTGGGGAGATCTCAAAAGTGCAGTTCATGCAAAACAGCCCAAGAATTTACAGGAACTGAAGGCTTTTTGCCAAGAGGAATGGGCAGCTTTACCATCTGAGAAGATAAAGAGCCTCATCCACAAATACCATAAAAGACTTAAAGCTGTCATTGGTGTTAAAGGGGGCAATACACGATATTAAGAACTGGGGTATGTAAATGATCAGGGTCATTTGGGTAGTTTCTGTTGCCATTATGATTTAAAAAGAGTAAACACAGTTGATTGATAATAAATGGTTTCAGCCAAACACTAACCATGAGTGAAAGAGAAAGAAACGTTTCTGTGTTATCTTTCATATGCTCTTAAAAAATGGCCAAGAAATCATAAATTCTGCCAGGGAATGTAAACTTATGAGCACAAATATATATAACCTTCCCTATGTGTTTGCCTCCTGGCTGCCACATGGGACTCTATATGGTGATCCCTACCTCCCTCTCTTGCGGGGCCCTCTTAGGTAAGAAGCTGAGCCCCTGTTCCCCAATTTACATCTTGTAACTTATGTGTATAATTGTTTGTTTTTTCAATTGTATTGTCGCGAAACTAGTCAAGTTTAATGTCGTGACCTTCAACCCACACATTTTCCCCTCTCTGGGATTATTATATTGGTGCTATGTATGGTCGTCACCATTTTAATTCTCTATTGTGTCTTTTTTGATCCTGTATCTAATAAAATTATTTTATATTTTGAATTGTATTTTTATTACCTAATTTCACCAGTACCGCAATAGTCCAATTGGCCCCCCCTTTCTTTTGGTTCTCTAGTTTGGGGACCTTAGACCCAATTTCTTTATACTATATATATATATATACATATATATATATATACACACACACACACACACACACATAGCATAGCAGCATAACCCACATCAGGTTCACCATTGCCACTTCCAACTGTAATCCTTCAGTGTATTTATGAGTATAGTTTTTCTTTTTGGCAAGCATTTGTATTCTAAAAGTACATCATATCCATGCCAGGATAAGGTCCTTTGACACGCAAGGTAAGGATTCTAATTAAAGTCCCCCCCACATCCCCAAGCTTAGTTCAGTGCTACAAAGCACTAAATTCAAACAGTATAACAAGAAGTTAAGGGAATGGAGTTAATAAAAATCATAGGGGGTATACCTTTTGCAAGAAATAAATAAATGCGCCCATACTGATGAATTCAAATATGTGCATTTATTATTGTATTAAATTGGAGCCTGCAAAGCATGGATACAATGATCAATGGAAAACAAATCTCTGGCATTGCAGACTACACCTCTAGCTGCAGTGTCCATAGTGAGGTACAGATCTTCAGTTACCTGGCAAGAGGAATTATCCATGGACTACAACTTGTGCTCCAATGAGACCTACAAGTTCCTTTGACGCGGTGGAAGTCAAGAATTGTATTTTTTTTCATTCACAGATCTCTGTGAATGCATGATGCAGCTGTGGCCAAAGCCACGAAAAGCCATACCAAATTAATTTAATTACGAAGCTGGCTGAAAGAAGAACTCCTGGATTCTGTAAGTGGGAGTGGGGGGCTGGCTATGGTGCAACACAAAACTTGGTCAGAATGGTGGACTTCTCTTTTAATTATAATTTTGGCTACAAATTTTTGTTACTTGAGATTTGTCCCTTTTTAAAAGCGCTAGAATCATGTTGAAAATAAAGTATGCTTCAATAAGTTAATATGGAGACAAAATGTTAAAAAAAAAAAAAAAAAAAGTTTAGTAGTTTTCATTCATAAATAATGCAGAGCAAGGCTTGAGCTGTCAAACTGATAGCTCAGCCCAGCAGATTACACATGTAGGGCCAGATTCACAAATGAGATACGACGGCGTATCTCCTGATACGCCGTCGTATCTCTGTGATCCGCCCGTCCTAACTATGCGGCTGATTCATAGAATCAGTTACGCATAGATAGCCCTAAGATCCGACAGGTGTAATTGACTTACACTGTCGGATCTCAGGATGCAATTCTATGCCGGAGTGGCCATTGCCATGGCGAGGCCATTGCGGTCGGCGTAGAATATACAAATGACTAGTTACGGCGATCCACAAACGTCTGCGTTACCCGTCGCTATATCTTTACGTTGTTTCCGTCGAGATACGCGTCGTAAAATTAGGGCTGAGCCCTAGGTGTTCTAAGCCATGTTAAGTATGGCCGTTGTTCCCGCGTTGAAATTTAAAAAATCACGTCGTTTGCGTAAGTCGTCCGTTAATGGCGCTGGATGCCATTTACATTAACGTCTAAACAAATGACGTCCGTGCAACGTCATTTAGCGCAATGCACGTCGGGTAATTTTCCCGACGGAGCATGCGCAGTACGTTCGGGGCGGGAACGCGCCTAATTTAAATGGTGCCCGCCCCATTTGAATTAGGCAGGCTTGCGCCGAGCAGATTTACGTTACACCGCCGCAAGTTTACAGGTAAGAGCTTTGTGAATCAGGCACTTACGCTGTAAACATGCGGCGGTGTAACGTAAATGGGATACATTACGCTGCCGTGGAGCAATGTAAATGTATCTGAATCTGGCCCGTAATTTTCACTGTGTAATCATCAGAGCTATGTGAAAGTGTTCCTGATTACAGTAGGAGAGCTGTGATCTTCCAGTTTAATCTGAAGGACTGAGCCGTCAGTTTGACAGCTCTGTCCTGCAGAGTGCTGGACATGGCTGGGTGATATAGAAGCCAGGAAGGCCACTGTCCCAGCTGTACACCCTGCAGCACGTCCCGTGGTGGTGCTGCTTCTGTCCCAGCCCAGTTCTACACCCTATTTAAAAATAACAATTTAAGTAATAGTGCGCATATATGTGAAAATATGCAGATTAAATAACTAAAAGAATAGAAGTGAGTCAAGCTAACTAGTTCTGAAGACAGCTTCAACAGCACAGTCAACTGCCCTTTAAAGTCTATGGACAGTTTAAAGTTAAACTCTAGGCAACCAGATAAATAAAGAGCTGAACCATATATAAATTAACTGTTCCACCTGCCATAATTTTGTAATTGTGCTTAAAGTGGTTGTAAAGCCACTCTGACAACTTGCACCTACAGGTAAGCCTAGATAAAGGCTTACCTGTAGGTGCAAGAAATATCTCCTTAACCTATACGGTTAAGGAGATATTTTCAGAAAACACTGCACCGATGTCTATGGGGCATGCGCGCCCTAGACAGCGGCGCAGGCGCACTGAGTGTCCCGGTTTTATGAATGGGATCATGCCGGTCCCGCGCGGCCAGTTACAGCGCTGGAGCGGCGATACCCGGAAGGCGCTCAGAAAGGACATGGCGTCGGAGGAGGGGAACGACAAGCGCTTCGGGGGCTTCGATCTCAGGCAAGTCATTCAGAATGAGCTAGAATTCTATGCATACTAGTTCATTATGAGTTTCTACTGTTTTTTTTTTTTTAGGAAAAACAAAAGGGGGTTTACTTCCTCTTTAACCAGGCTTGTGGTCTTTGTACCCGTACAAAAAAGCAGAGTCAGGTCAGTGACATTACTTTGCTCTACTGCAGATGAGAAAAATAGCTTAACCACCAACCTGTGTAGAGCCTGTGATTAAGCAGTAAAGGTAAAGCAGAACACCAATGAGGTCATCACACTGATCTTTCCTCCTGTAAGCATGCTCAGTCTGCTGGCTAACAGGACTGTGTAAAAAAAAAAAAAGTAGATTTTCGACATTCAAGCCCCTCTTACATATTAGAGCCCCCCCTTACATTAGGGTCCACATCAGAAGCGAAAACCAACTGATTCTGAATCCTTATTCTTATTCAGGGCAGGATAAAATCATGTAACGTGCCATAGTTTGGAGACCCCTGCTATAGTGCATACATTCAACTTCAGAATGGGGTTGCTTATGACAAGCTTTGGTTCTGAAGAATAAACCAGGAACTAAACCATATGGTTACAGGTCATGTGATTACCAAGCTAAGCCAATCAAAGTAATCGCAGAATAGTTTGACACTGTATTAAAGGAATTGAAAAAAGCAGGTTTTTTTTATCTTAATGCATTTTATGACCACTTTTGACCACTTTTTTTCCAGTAAAAGGGTCAACTACTTGTGGTAAGCTGCCATCTTTTGAGCACTTTTGTGGGTGTCCTTATCAGTCGGAGAAGGTGGACCATTAACAGCTTTTATCACTGGATATTATTTCACTGGATGTTCGTGGCAATTGTTGTGGATCTTGCAGTACACTACAGTTCTATGGTCTGATAGCAGCACATGGATTTATTGAATTTATGTTATTGTGATTATTTATGGAATACTGTTATTATATTCCTTGTTTTTCACTTAATGATCACTAGTTATCAAGTTTATCTATAAGGCAGCTGTCACGTTGGGGACTAGATGATAACGTGTTTTTTTTTTATATTTAGGTTATATTAGGTAGGCTGGTGTTTCACTTAACAAGTAAAAAAGGCGCAAAACACAGGTACCTCAAGTAGTGGTACCCAATAGTCCAAGGGCAAAGGTAAGAAGGTGTGTATATACACATATATATGCACACATAGAACTATATGGCAGGGTATCAGTCAGGGCAGCCACCAAGAAAACCAAAAGCCGGTTCCGGTATACTAGGAAAAAAACAAGAAGAGGGGCGCCTCTGAGTATGTATCATACTCAGAGGCGCCCCTCTTCTTGTTTTTTTCCTAGTATACCGGAACTGGTGTTTCACTTGCTGTTCATTTATTTATTTTTGATTATAGTAATAATTATATTTATTAGCTATTAGCGTACTCACCCGTTTTTTGAATCCACTTTGCAGCAGTGGTATCCACTGTTTTTTTGAGGTGCAGCTCTTATTTAGTTTAATTCTTTGTTTAATTGCACATTTGGTGCGAGATACATTTTTTATTTTTATTTTATGCATTAAGATTAAAAGCCTTCTGTGTGCAGCAGCTCAATCAAAGTCAGCTAGCCAATCAGGGAGAGCGGGGGCAGGGTTGGGTCAGGACTCAGTGTCTGAATGGACACAGGGAGCAGTGACTCGGCTCGGGTGTCCCCATTGCAGGCTGCTTGCTGTGGGGGCACTGAACAGGAAAGAGGTACCAGAATCACAGAAGAGGGGTCCGAGAAGAGGAGGATCCGGGCTGCTCTGTGCAAAACCAACTGCACAGAGGAGGTAAGTATAACATGTTTGTTATTTTTATAGGAAAAAACTTTAAAATCACTTAAAACTTTCTTATTGTCTAAAATTCTTTACTTAATTTAGATGCGCAGAGAAAAAAGATACCCTGTTACATATGGTATGAAATTGCTAAAATAAAATTTGATAACTCACAAAATATTGTAGTGTGTAAAGTTACACGTTGTACTGAACAGTAGAGTGAATATTTACGGTAGCTAGAGCTTTTGTGCAAAAATAATTATATAATAAAACAGAATACTAAGCAAAAAATAAATAGATTTGGTGTCCTTGCGATTGTAAATAGGAAACAACGTTTTTTCAAAATATGCTAAAATCCTACCCTTTTTGTTTTTTTATATAATTATTATGTATTAAAAGGAAAAAGTTCACATTTTCAGTGGTATAACTAAACATGGGGTTTGATAAAACAAGCTAACAAATAAAAGCCCAAAGTGTGAAAATTTGTTTGTCAAAGCAGCTTATTGTTAAGTAATCTGATAAACTTAAGACTGCAAAAATGTCAAGTACAAGGGTTAAGACAAATTTCCAAATGGGGGACGGCATCATGATAATACACGGTAAAGGCAAAAACATTTGAACTAAAGCTATTTTCTTTAATTTAATTTACTTATTTTCTGCTGGCCCCCAGCATGAAAAAGGTTAATATATGTTAAGCGCTATCTCTCCAGATAAGTAAAAATGAAAATCTGCGCTCCTGATATTCAGAGCAGTGGAAAACAAACAGACGGGCCCTGTAGCGATATATCCAATCTGTCCCAGCAAAACGTCTGACAGCTGCAACACTAACAAAATTAACAGTGGATGAATTAGTACCAGACGCTAAACAGTTGCCATGGAGAGAATCATCCTTCTTGTTTTAGGTTCCAGCATGGTAGGGGGTGGGAGAACAGGATACCATGGAGGAAAGTACAAATGGGCTCCCATTGATCTCTCCTCTCTAGTTATATTTCATTATCTTAATTTTGTCATCCGATTAGATAGAAAGTAAACGGCATACAAGAACATAGATATATATGTAGATTTATTTATATATATATATATATATATATATATATATATATATATATATATATATATATATATATATATATATATATATATATAAAGAGAGAGATTATATATATATATATATATATATATATATATATATATATATATATATATATATAAAGAGAGAGATAATATATATATATATATATATATATATATATATATAAAGAGAGAGATTATATATATATATATATATATATATATATATATATATATATAGATATATATAGATATAGATATAGATATATAGAGAGAGAGATATATATCTATATATATATCTATATATCTATAAATATATATATATATATATATATATATATATATATATATATAGAGAGAGAGATAGATATCTATATATATATATCTATATATATATATATATATATATATATATATATATATATATATATATATGAGATATCTATCTATCTATCTATATATATATATATATATATATATATATAGAGAGAGAGAGATAGATATCTATATATATATATATATATATATATATATATATATATATATATATATATACACACATACACAGGGAGTGCAGAATTATTAGGCAAGTTGTATTTTTGAGGATTAATTTTATTATTGAACAACAACCATGTTCTCAATGAACCCAAAAAACTCATTAATATCAAAGCTGAATATTTTTGGAAGTAGTTTTTAGTTTGTTTTTAGTTTTAGCTATTTTAGGGGGATATCCGTGTGTGCAGGTGACTATTACTGTGCATAATTATTAGGCAACTTAACAAAAAAAAAATATATACCCATTTCAAATATTTATTTTTACCAGTGAAACCAATATAACATCTCAACATTCACAAATATACATTTCTGACATTCAAAAACAAAACAAAAACAAATCAGTGACCAATATAGCCACCTTTCTTTGCAAGGACACTCAAAAACCTGCCATCCATGGATTCTGTCAGTGTTTTGATCTGTTCACCATCAACATTGCATGCAGCAGCAACCACAGCCTCCCAGACACTGTTCAGAGAGGTGTACTGTTTTCCCTCCTTGTAAATCTCACATTTCATGATGGACCACAGGTTCTCAATGGGGTTCAGATCAGGTGAACAAGGAGGCCATGTCATTAGTTTTTCTTCTTTTATACCCTTTCTTGCCAGCCACGCTGTGGAGTACTTGGACGCGTGTGATGGAGCATTGTCCTGCATGAAAATCATGTTTTTCTTGAAGGATGCAGACTTCTTCCTGTACCACTGCTTGAAGAAGGTGTCTTCCAGAAACTGGCAGTAGGACTGGGAGTTGAGCTTGACTCCATTCTCAACCCGAAAAGGCCCCACAAGCTCATCTTTGATGATACCAGCCCAAACCAGTACTCCACCTCCACCTTGCTGGCGTCTGAGTCGGACTGGAGCTCTCTGCCCTTTACCAATCCAGCCACGGGCCCATCCATCTGGCCGATCAAGACTCACTCTCATTTCATCCGTCTATAAAACCTTAGAAAAATCAGTCTTGAGATATTTCTTGGCCCAGTCTTGACGTTTCAGCTTGTGTGTCTTGTTCAGTGGTGGTCGTCTTTCAGCCTTTCTTACCTTGGCCATGTCTCTGAGTATTGCACACCTTGTGCTTTTGGGCACTCCAGTGATGTTGCAGCTCATGGCCAAACTGGTGGCAAGTGGCATCTTGGCAGCTGCACGCTTGACTTTTCTCAGTTCATGGGCAGTTATTTCTTGCGCCTTGGTTTTTCCACACGCTTCTTGCGACCCTGTTGACTATTTTTAATGAAACGCTTGATTGTTCGATGATCACGCTTCAGAAGCTTTGCAATTTTAAGAGTGCTGCATCCCTCTGCAAGATATCTCACTATTTTTGACTTTTCTGAGCCTGTCAAGTCCTTCTTTTGACCCATTTTGCCAAAGGAAAGGAAGTTGACTAATAATTATGCACACCTGATATAGGGTGTTGATGTCATTAGACCACACCCCTTCTCATTACAGAGATGCACATCACCTAATATGCTTAATTGGTAGTAGGCTTTCGAGCCTATACAGCTTGGAGTAAGACAACATGCATAAAGAGGATGATGTGGTCAAAATACTAATTTGCCTAATAATTCTGCACTCCCCGTAGAGATAGATATATATATATATATATATATATATATATATATATATATATATATATATATATATATATGAACCTGTGCCGCCTTTGTTGCAAAACCCTAAACATGCAACATCACTGAAATGGATCACAGGCTTCCATTTACAACACAATGCGGTTGAGTAACTAAAACCAGAGTGCAAAATCTGGTGCATTTATGCATGGTAGCCAATCAGCATGTTTAATTAAGGTTTGACAAGAAAAACTGGAAGCCGATTGGTTTCTATGCAGAGCTGCACCAGAGTTTGCACTCTTCCATTTTAGTAAATCAAGTCCAATGCATGTTAATTTTCAGAAATAGGCCTTGTTTACATGGGATGTACATAACTGTATGCCCATTGAAGGCAGTATTTACCCACACAGGGATGCACAGGTGTTTCCTGTATCCCTATGCAAGTAGTCCTATTGCTGTCAATTGTGATGCAGCGGCTGCACGGACACAGCCACTGCTTGCAATATGACATCTGTACAGGTGCATGGCACTGAAAGCATCCTAAATGCGTTCAGTGACGTGTACCCACCAATGCACGAATGCCATGGCTATCTGTGCAGTCACTGCGCCCCAACTGACAGCAAGGAACCTGCCTATTCAGGAATGCAAGGAAAACACTTGCATCTCCATACAGGTAAACATGGCCCTCCATGGGCGTACAGTTATGTATGCGCCATGTGAACATGACCTTAGTTATATTATAATAATGCTTCAATCTTTACCTCGTATCATACGCAGCTAAGTTTTTATTATTTTAGAGTAAGGGTCCTTTCACACGTGCGGACCGTTCATCCGTTTTTTCATACGTCCGTTTACATACTGCAATGATTTCCAATGGGATAGCGTACGTTAGCGGATGAGCATCTGCTAACGTCCGTCAACATCCGTCTCCGTTAAGCTCCGTTTTTTTTAACAGAAGAAAACCCTATTTTTCTTCCGTCAAAAAAACGGAACGGACGAAAAACGGATGTTAGCAGACGATTTAACAATTTAACAACCGAACCGCTAACATCCGTTTTTCATCAAAATATGTAATAAAAATAAAGTTCTGATGAAAAACGGATGTAAAACGGATAAAAAACGGATGAAAAAAACGGATCAACTGATGATAAAAAAACTGATCTAAAAAACGGTCCGCACGTGTGAAAGGACCCTAAAGGAAATGAAAAATAAGATCTTTGCAATTACCGTAGAATCTTTTTCTTGGAGTCCTATAAGGAACACAGGGATGTGTTGGTTATATTGCTTCATTCAAGAGTTGAACACTGCCTAACAGAAAAAAGTTGAAGCCCCATAATTAACCCAACTTAACAGACATGTGTCAGGTTTGTGAGTAAGCAGTACCTAGGACCAGGACACAGAGGGGCGGGACCATTTATCCTCAATGAGCGCCAAATAAAAAGATTTTTACAGAAAGTATAACATTTTCTTTTCTTGTGTGGGACGTCTAAAAGCAATGCAACTTGGGGGTAGGCAACAGACACTTCCAATGGACGTGGATATCTTAACAGAAGAGTTTCTGAAGGAATAATCGGCTGGATAGCCAATGAAAAAATTGGGGAGTAATATGAAAATTACCACTATCAGAAAATCCACCAAGAAAGAACCTGGTGTTAAGCAGGTTAGGTAGCATAAAATATGGGGTGATTTGTCTTATAAGGTAATGAACCTCTTAAGTCAGTGTCTCTCTACCTTTTTCCAGTTGGGGTGCCCCTTGAAAAAGTATTTTCAGTCTTGAGGCATCCCTGTCCAAGGCATGGTTCACATTACTGTGTGTCACGAACGCACACAAAAATCATGCTTGTTCCTGACACACAGACAAATGATCTGCTCTTTAGGGGTTCCATTAATTCTTATTGGTTCCCCCACACATTGGCAAATATGTTTTTTTTTGTGTTTTTAAATAGGTTGGGGACTTTTTTCCCCTGCATTTCAGCACGTAGGGCAGCCCATTGAAATTATTGGGCTGCCCTACATGCAGCATGTATAAACACAGATGTGAACTAAGGGTTTGTTAACATGTGATGTTGGAGGGGCGGTAAAACCATGTGGTTGAGCTGTTTTTACCACCCCCAACAGGTCCCTCCTTTAGCTGCAGAGGCAGCTGGGGTGTACACATGCTGTTTCTGCAACTGGAGGTATACTTAGGGTGAATGGGGCTGCACTGCAACCACCCCCCCCCCCCCAACTGTATGGTTGCGGTGTGGTGATGTTGCATTTACAGGGTTAAAACAGGTGGCGAGGAGGCAACATATTGACACTTTGCCACCTGTTAAATGCCTCTGAAAGGGGATCTGAGTGTGAGTTGCTTTTCAGAGGATCAGCAGTTCTTGCCGCCATCACGAACTTGCCGCTATGCCCTAAAAAAGCAGTTCTGATGGTATCGGAATAGGGGGTCAGGATTAAAAGTAACATGCATAAACATGTACAAACACACACGTACACACACACACACGTAAAGACACATGTACAAAGCCTTTCAAAAGTTCTAGCACAGTACCTTCTTTCACACAGCCAGGTACTATACTGTAGGGGGAAGCACACACACCCTCCCTTTACTTTAACTTTGCTAAGGCTGACGGAGCTCTCTTGCAGTGCTGATGTATAGTTTGGCTGTGGATTGGGAGCTCGGGCTCATCTGACAGCCCTTCTCCACCCCAGTTGAGAAAGGCTGGTCTAAGTGGAGGACAACCCAGAAACCTGCACAAGGGTGAAAAATTTGACCGGCAGCATAAGCAGTCAACAAAAAAAACGAAACAAAAAAATTAGAGTTACTTACCGGTAACGTCTTTTCCAGTAGTCTTTCTGGACAGCCACAATGAGAGACATAGGCTCCTCCCCTTTCTCTGGAAACACTGCGCCAGCCCATAAATTCTTACTTCCCCCTGCCGGACTTCAGTTTTTACAAGATCACCTCCGGCCAGCTGGGGAGACACAAGACCACATTAGTAACATACCATCAAGACCCCCCAAATCTCAGGGAGGGTAACTAGGGCTGTCCTGAAAGACTACTGGAAAAGACGTTACCAGTAAGTAACTCTAATTTTCCCTTTTCGTCTTTCAGGACAGCCACAATGAGAGGATAAGCGAGCACTTACCAACTAGGGTGGGACTACAGCTTGCAAAACCTTTCGAGCAAAGGCTTGCTCACCTGCCGACACAAGGCCCACTCTGTAATGTTTCACTAAAGTGGAGTAATTGGACCATGTCGCTGCCCTGCATATCTGTTCTGGTGTAGCTCCAGCCTTTTCCGCCTGAGAAGCTGCCAAAGCTCTAGTAGAGTGTGCCTTTATCCCTGTAGGGATCTCCTTACCAGCTAGGGTATATGCCTGTCCAATGGTTGCTCTGAGCCATCTGGCAATAGTGCGTCGAGACACTTTGTAACCCTTTCTGGCCCCAGAAAACAAAACAAATAACGAGGCTGACTTCCTAAATTCCTTTGTCAGCTCTAGATAGTGCAGGATGCATCTCCTGACATCCAAGGTATGAAACCTCAACTCCCCCTCACCTGTGGGGTTGGGACAAAAGAAAGGTAGAACGACTTCCTGACTTCTATGGAATTTCAAAGTTACCTTGGGTAAAAATGCTGGATCGATCTTAAAAATGACCCGATCTGGAAAAATAACACAAAAGAGGGGTCTAACAGATAAGGCTTCTATCTCGCTGACCCTCCTAGCAGTAGTTACTGCAACCAAAAATACTTCCTTTAAGGTCAGTTTCTTTAGAGAACACTTGTCTAAAGGTTCAAAGGGGGGACCCGTGAGGGTCTGCAAAACTAAGGACAGGTCCCAGCTGGGGAATGGTGGGCCCTAAGCTGGTCTCTGCCTAGAGAGAGCCCTGAAAAACCTGACTACCCATGGGTTAGAGGCCAAGGGTTTTTCTAGGTATGCACTAAGTGCTCAGATCTGTCTTTGAGGGTACTTACGGAAAGACCCCTATCTGCGCCACACTGCAGGAATTCCAAAATGTATGTTGGGCTCTGCACCGAACAGGAGCGTCCTATGCACCACTTATTAAAGCAAAGCCAAACCTTCTGGTAGATCTGGCGAGTCTCCTTATTCCTGCTATTAAGGAGGGTGGCAATTTACCTCTCTGAAAACCCCTTGGAGATCCTCTCGGGGCGGTAGGAGAAGGGGAGGTTCTACAGCCAGCTGCTTGAGCACTGAGAACCAAGCCCTCTTGGGCCAATGTGGTACCACTAGGATCAGGGAAGTGCTTTCCAACTGAAACTTCCTCAGCACTGCGGGCAATAATACCAGTGGTGGGAATGCGTAATGCATTTTGAACTGCCAGCTCTGGGACAGTGCGTCCACCCCCAGTGCTCCCTCTCCTCTGTTTAGAGAGAAAAAAAGAGAGGGCCTTCGCATTTTCTTTTGACGCAAAGAGGTCCACCTCTGGAGGTCCCCATCTCTTGACCAAGAGACTAAAGACCTCCTGATTAAGGACCCACTCGCTCTCTCTCAGTTGCTTCCGACTGAGAAAGTCTGCCAACACATTCTTCTCGCCTCTCAGAAAGACTGCTGAGAGTGAGAGAGTGTTGATTTCGGCCCAGCCCAGGATGTCTGTTGCTAGGGCCGACAGAACTCCGCTCCTCGTGCCACCCTGCTTGTTTAGGTAGGCTACGGCCGAGGAATTGTCCGACCTCACCTGAGTGTGGTGTCCCCCGGAGTTCCCCTTGGAAAAATCTGAGGGCCAGCCCCGCTGCCCTCAGTTCCTTCCAATTGGACGATCTCTTTAGATCTTCGGACCCCCAGGTGCCCTAAACTGGAAGGGACCCCAGGTGAGCCCCCCAGCCCTTGCCACTTGTGTCTGTGGTTATTACCCGAGATACCCGGATAAGCCACAGCCGACCCTGCGACAGGTTTGTAACCTTCCTCCACCACCAGAGGGACCTTTTTACTTGATCTGGTACTTGAACCAAGGTGTCTAGAGCCTCTGTGGTCCCACACCCTTAGGATGAAGGCCTGCAGGGGGAGAAAGTGCAGTCCTGCCCACTGACTCGGCTAGCGGACGTAGCCAAAGTCACAGAAGGTGATTTATCTTGGTTCTCCTCTTTTTTGGAAAACCGATCACAAACAGTGAAATTGGGACCTTTCACTTCTGAGAAACGCACGGTATCGTACGGAGTTCCTCAAGGATCGCCTCTATCGCCAGTGCTGTTTAACATCTATCTTCGTCCTCTTTTTAAAATCATTAGCAGACAAAAACTGCTTTATCACTCATATGCAGACGACACGCAACTGTATTTCCGCATTTGCAACAAAAAGGATCACCATCTCAATCTAGAGACATGCCTCTCTTTGATAGAGAACTGGATGACAAAGAGTTATCTTAAACTCAACGGAGCGAAAACAGAACTTCTCCTGTTTCACGCCAAGCGTATGAATCAACCTGCAACAACTTGGTTGCCCCCGCCCATTCTGGGCAAAATCATCACCCCTAGCGCCAAAGTCAAAAGTCTCGGGGTCATCTTCGACTCCTACATGACAATGGACGCACAACTCACCATATGCTGCGCCTACTACGCAAACTCACTCCTTTTATTCCAAAAGAAGACATAGCGACCGTGGTGGGAGCAATTGTAAACTCCAGATTGGATTATGCAAACGCCCTCTACCTCGGTCTCCCAAGGTACCAAATCGCTCGTCAGCAAGTCGTTCAAAATACGGCCGCCAGACTAGTGACTGGGAAAAAACCCTGGGAATCAATCTCACCTTCACTGAGAGCCCTTCACTGGTTGCCAGTAAAAGACAGAATTGATTTTAAAGCACTCTGTCTAACGCATAGATGTATCCATGGGAAGGCCCCGCAATATCTATGCGAAAAAATAAAAGCTCATAATCCCAATCGCGTTCTGCGATCCACCAACCAAAACCTGCTCCAAATCCCAAAAGCCAATTACAAGTCCAAAGGAGAAAGAAGATTCGCTGTCCAAGGTCCCAGACTATGGAACGCTTTACCAACCAGCATTCAGTTGGAGGAAAACCACTTAGCATTCAGGAGAAAGATTAAAACTCATCTCTTCTGATACCAACAGAGACAGGAACAACAAGCACCCAGAGGCGATATAGTTCGCATGTGCCGCGCTATATAAGTTCTTCATTCATTCATTCATTCATTCATTCATTGGACTGCTGGGAGGGTGGATGTCAGCAGACCGAGTGTTGACATTAGAGATCTTATCCAGAGATTTCATGAAGCAGTTGTGGGGAAGTAAAAACCCTGACTGTGAATATCGACTCCATGCGAAAACGCTTGTAGGTAATTGACCTGTTCAGGGGTTTCAAATTCACGATTAATCTGAATTTCCCGGAAGTCTTCTTCACAACAAAGATGTGTGAATAGAATCCCTTCCCCTTTTCTGCCTCTGGAACTCTTAGGGCCCCAAGCAAGGCTTCGGACTTTCCTCTGCACTTAGGTAACTGTGTAATCAGGTATCTCTGGGGGGGGGGGGGGGGGGAGGGATTTGCAAACTCTAGGCGATACCCCCGTTTTATGACCCCCAGGATAACTGGTTGGGAGAAATTGCCTCCCATTGTGAGGAAGGTCCCCAGTCTTCCTCCCACCCTGACTGGAGAGTCAGTGCTTTTTACCGGGCTGCTCAGGAGGGCGAAAAATCGCCCCTCCTCTACCCCTGCCTTTCGGGGTCCAAGGCTTCTTCTTCCCCTCAGGCTTGGGTGCTTCCCTCTGTCTTTGTGTACGAAACCCCTGCCTTAACTGTACCAGGGCCTTTCGCTTGAGGGGAAAGGACATTTTCTTATCCGCCATGCGATCTAGAACGGTTTCTATCCCTGGGCCAAAGAGTAGGTCACCAGTCAGGGGTATCCCGCATAACTTGGCCTTAGAGGCGCTGTCACCCGGCCAAGTTTTGAGCCACCAATTAAAGCGGAGGTTCACCCTAAAACATCTATGTACCATCCCATCCAGCATACTTGCGTCAGCTACAGTATGCTGTTTTTTTTTTTTTCTCGCTGTAATTACCGTTTAATCGTTCATTTTCTTTTCATCCTCCCGCGGGGAATAGGCGTTCCTATGAAGTGGCGTAGATGATTGACGTGCGGCTAAGGCACGTCACACGTTCTGAAAATACCCGAACTAGGACTCGGCTATATACGGCGCCTGCGCAGTCAGCTCCTAATCTGTGCGCAGGCGCCGTATAGCGCCATAAAGAGCAGAGTCCTAGCCCGGCTTAGCCGCACGTCAATCATCTACGCCTCTTCATAGGAACGCCTATTCCCCGCGGGAGGATGAAAAGAAAATGAACGATTAAACGGCAAGTACAGCGAGAAAAAAACAGCATACTGTAGCTGACGCAAGTATGCTGGATGGGATGGTACATAAATGTTTTTTAGGGTGAACCTCCGCTTTAAAAGAACAGATAAATTAATTAATTTTTTTTTTTTTTTTTTAGGGAAGGTTATGATGAAGGGGAAGTTTAAAAACCTGCACAAAGTTTGAGATGCTGGAGGACACATTACAAGTGTTATTTTTTTTTTTTTCTCTATAAGGCTTAATGTACACAAGGATATTTTACAACCTCTCGATTTAACTTCGCATTTACCTGCATTTGCGATTAGAAGCGTTTTTTTTCAAATAGTCAAAATTTAAAAACACCTGTAAACTAAATGCGGTTAAATGTTAGTTACCGCGCTTACAAGCGGTTACAGGCATTTGGCGTTTCAAATGCCTCTGAACATCCATCCTGAATGCATTTTTTGTGTTCCAAAAAATTCTTCTAAACTCACCTGCCTAAAAAAGGCCCTGTGTACTTGTACTGATAAGATAACAGAGAAGAGTTCAGGGGCAGCTGAAAACACCAAACTGCTCCCCAACGTCCGTTTACCAGCTGCAGTGTACATGAAGCCTAATAGAAATTATAATATTACAAAAATTATATGAGATTATATTATGTGGACATATAAAGTATGGTTAGTACGTTTACTTATTTCAGCACACTTACATGGATAGCAAAAAAGTAAAAATAAAAACCTATCAGTAAATAAAGTTCAATATGAGGCATGAAGAGGCTTAAATTGCAAAACATGTTTGTCTTGGTAAAAGCACCGACAGCATGAGAATGTAGGAATTAGTCTGCTGAATTACACTTTCTGCTGTAAAATACCATTTGGGATGCCAATGTTGTCACTGCTGCTCCACTCTGATTTGGACCGAGGGGTCATGCAACACATTGCTTCCAGATACAGGACTAGTCCCTCTGGTACAGAAGGAATGTAATGCTCAGCAGCTAGTCACAAAATATGGATGCCTCAAAAGAACGAAAAAAATAAAACAACAGAATGCAGTTCCTGGCCAGCTTCTATCCAGTGTAAGCAGGCGGAAGTAATGAAACCTCCTGCTAACCCTGGTGGGGACTGCAGCCTGCTGCAATGGAGGCATTGTCACTGTGCCATTTCACCACGGTCTGTTCAGCACTGGCATCAGCAGGACCTGGTGTGCAGCTTGAGACTCCAGTAAATCAAAGACACAGTTCTGGGGAGACCAGTCACAACATACAATTCACATGGGTGACTGGGTCAGACCATAACTTAAAGGCACAAATATATATGTGTATATATATATATATATATATATATATATATATATATATATATATATATATATATATATATATATATATATATATATCTGCCAAGTAACCCACTTAAAAAATAGATCGTAAAAAGTTAGTGAGCTTGTGCAGGATAGTATTCTAGTCCAACAACAACCCCATTTTGGTTTCAATAATAACTATTTTATACAAAAAAAGCTTTGCTGTACAAACAGCATGTTGTATTCTGATATAACTGAAATCATTCCCCTAATAAAGTGTACCATGGCTTCCATTCATATTTATTTAAAGCTGCTCTCCAGGCTGATAAAACACACCATTTAATCCAGTTAAATATTCATAGGCACGGAATGCATTTTGCATTCAGGTTTGCAATGTACGTAAATCTGTCCTAATAATTTCCCCCATAATTCAATGCACAGCAAAGAAAGGGTACAGGGAAGCAAAAGCAATAATCAAACAGGGCTCTAGTCACAGTGCTGGCATCCTGAAACAATGAATATACCTAAACAATGGAGCACACAAAGATGATCTCATTAGTAAGTTGTTGCTTTACTGTCCATTTACATGTATGTGCCAGCCCTATAACAGACTGTAGTGTATTGCATTTAACACATGTAGCATACAAGGTTGTCACACACCTGGCTGTACTGTGTGACATAGGTGTCCGGAACACAATACTACCCAGTAATTTGGATGCCAAACTGTTCATATAGTGTAGATGTATTTCAATTGTGTATTTAGCTCCCTTCTTTCTGCTCTCAAAGTTGTGGTTATGAGCAGCAGGAGCCTCACAGTCAAATCCTGTGAGAAGGGAGCAGGGGCCGGGACCAAGCTGGGTTGTGTGAGTCTATGGACACACACAGCTTCTTCTGGGATTTTGTCCGCCCACCTGCTACATAGGTAGCGGCACAGGAGAAGCATGGAGTGCAAGCTGGATACCCCAGAAGATGAGGTTTGGGGCCGCTTTGTGCATTACCCTTGCAGAGAGCAGGTAAGTATAACATTTTTTTTTTTTTAACTAAAACATAAGAGTGTACAACCGATTTAATTCAGTATGTGCTGAGTTTTTTGGGGTGCCCCACTATGCAGTAGATTATATAATGCAACCCAGAAAGCTGTCAATTTTGTCCTCCAGGAATGTAACATGCCTCCTTTGGTGTTTCACATCTTGTAAAAAATATACAAATATGATACACAGGAAGACCACACAGACACTAGTTACCACTGCACTAGTTGGAATAATATTGTATATGCTTTACTTCTGCATGTTGTGCTTTATATGCACTTTAGATTTGTTACCAATGAACTCAGTGCAATGTGTGTTTTAATAGAAAACGCATAAAAGATGTAATGGGCAGTTTTTTTCTGCTACATGCCCAAAATAAGCAAATGCAAACAGGGTATTAGAAATATGACTACATTTGTTACCTTTCAAATAGATTTTGCACAGGTCAAGGTTAAGAAGGCTTAACCAAATATAAAACATAGGTATAAATTAATAAAACGTTTGGTTAGGATAAAACAGAACTGTCAAATATGGTACTTTGACCGCTTGCACACGCTTAGGAGGGTATACCACCTTCTGTTTGAAGATAAACATTTTTGTATCATCCACAAAGTACATATCGGCATATATAGTATCAAATTATATAATAAGAAAATAAAAAAGGAAACCAAAAATATTCAAACACCACAAAACAGTAATAATGACAAAATTTGTTACCAACAGTTTAGTATGAGGAAAGGTCTCAGTCAGAAAATACTACACAGACATTGCTTGCTGTTGAGGAGTCTAGTTTTGCTGGACGTAAACTATATAAAGTTAAAGTTATTGTATACGGTGAGTGCTATTATAGTCATTAAAAATATAGATGTTTTAATTTACGTATTCAGTTTTTAAACTATTAGTTACCTATAAAGTTTTTGCTTGGGTGCTTATTTGAAGTTTCCTGAAGTACTGCACAGATCAACAGGAGGGATGAGCTTTGGCGTGTTTTGATTCTATATCAAACCCAACAGGAAGCGGTCACTGTACTGGGCCAATCATAAGCAGCTGAGGCATCCCCCCTCTCTGCATCTACACATAACACAACCCTTTTATACATGGCAGGAAATCCCTTGGCTGCTTATGATTGGGCCAGTAGAGAGGACTGCTTCCTGGAGGGAAAGATTAGGTGGGTTTGGACAAGGAACCAAACACTTCTGAGCTCATGCCTAATCAACGCCCCTTTCTGTCAAAAATCACAGTGCAATCTTTTCTAAACTGTCCATTTTAGATTGTAAGCTCTATCAAGCAGGGCCCTATAATCCTGTATAATAATAAAATAATAAATGATTTGCATGAATAATGCATGCTATGCAGGCAACCTCATCTACATATAGGTGGAGTAATCTGGGTTGCAAGAATGCAATTTGTTTCTTTTGTGGATATCATGCAAACAGCTGTTGGGATTTGAGGACAGTTTTTTACAACATTATGCTTTTATTCAGGAATATTGTGCCATCATTTTCAAGGCTTACCAGGAGGGTACTATCGACCAGCCCACCTGGAGTTACTTAACCACTTGCCGTCGCCGCACCGTCGAAATACGTCCACAAGGTGGCTCTCCTAGGCGAGAGCACGTAATATGACGTCCTGCCTATTAGCCGCCACTAGGGGCGCACGCGCGCCCCCCGCTCGCCCCCGGCTCCCGTGCGTGTGCCCGGCGGGCACGATCGCCGCCGGGCACACGCGATCGCTCGGTACAGAGCGGGGAACGGGAGCTGTGTGTGTAAACACACAGCTCTCGTTCCTGTCAGCAGGGGAAATGCTGATTTTCTGTTCATACAATGTATGAACAGAAGATCAGTGTTTCCCCTAGTGAGGCCACCCCCCCCCCACAGTAAGAACACACCCAGGCATACTTAACCCCTTCCCCGCCCCCTAGTGTTAACCCCTTCACTGCCAGTGGCATTTTTATAGTAATCTAATGCATTTTTATAGCACTGATCGCTATAAAAATGCCAATGGTCCCAAAAATGTGTCAAAAATGTCCGAAGTGTCCGCCATAATGTCGCAATACCGAAAAAAAAATCGCTGATCGCCGCCATTACTAGTAAAAAAAAATATTAATAAAAATGCCATAAAAATACCCCCTATTTTGTAAACGCTATAACTTTTGCGCAAACCAATCAATAAACGCTTATTGCGATTTTTTTTTACGAAAAATATGTAGAAGAATACGTATCGGCCTAAACTGAGGAAAAAAAATGTTTTTTTATATATTTTTGGGGGATATTTATTACAGCAAAAAGTAAAAAATATTCATTTTTTTCAAAATTGTCGTTCTATTTTTGTTTATAGTGCAAAAAATAAAAAACGCAGAGGTGATCAAATACCACCAAAAGAAAGCTCTATTTGTGGGAAAAAAAGGACGCCAATTTTGTTTGGGAGCCACGTCGCACGACCGCGCAATTGTCTGTTAAAGCGACGCAGTCCCGAATCGCAAAAAGTACTCTGGTCTTTGGGCAGCAATATGGTCCGGGGGGTAAGTGGTTAAACACTAAGGATCCAAAAACACAGACATTCTATTTATTGCCCAAGGTACATAAATCCCTGGCTCACCCCCTGGTCGTCCGATTGTGTCGGGTTGCCAGGGATTGACTGAAAATGCGAGTGCTTTGGTTGATAAGTACTTGCATCCTCATGTCACTTCCTTATCGTCTTATGTAAACGAAGAAGGTCAATAGTATTATTGACCTTCTTCGTAATATCTATGGTAAATGTCACCTGGCACCTGGCTGGTTGCACTTGATGTGGAAAGCCTCTACAATTCAATTCCTCATTAAAAGGGTATCGCTACCATTCGGACACAGTTGGATGAACGGGGTTCGTCTTCTAGTTGCTATAGTGAGTTCGTTCTTCGGCTGCTCGAGTTCATTCTCGCACAAAATGTTTTATTTGGCACCTCCCACTCCCTCCAGGTACAGGGTGTGGCTATGGGGACCATTTGTGCCCCCACCCTATGCTAACCTGTACCTGGGGGGGTGGGAGAGGAAACTTTTTTCCAATGATCGTCTGTCGTCCTTATTGCAGCATGTCATCACATGGTCAAGATATATAGACGACATTTTGTTTTTTAGGTCGGGCACAAAGGATGAGCTCCTGCAGCCAACGGACGCACTCACTATAAATGATTTGAACCTAAGTTTCACTATGGAATGTAGCCAATCTCATATAAATTTTCTTGATCTGAAGATCCACATCGACAAGGAGGGTCGACTCCATTCTTCTCTTTTTCGCAAGCCCTCAGCAGGCAACACTATATTGCACGCTGCCAGTGCACACCCTCAACCTCTTCTCAATAGCATTCCATACAGCCAATTTCTTCGGCTCAGAAGAAACTGCACTTTAGAATCAGACTTCACTAAAGCAGCCAACGAATTGCGTGACAGACTATTGGTTCGGGGTTATAGTCGATCCCTTTTAGAAAAATCGGAGTTGTCAAATTAAATATAAAGGATTTAATCCACTCAACTAAAATACCCAAATCAAATGTTCGCGTAATAACCAAACCAAATTCTCTACACAACATGGCCAATTGAATATGGTTCTTAAAATTTTTTGGCCTAATCTTCTGGCTGATAACACTATCAAAAAATGTATTAAACCTTTCCAGAAATAACTTCTGTCGTGCTCCTTCTATTAAGGCTCGACTGGTATCCAGTCATTTCTGTTCTCAACCCTTAGAGCAACCTTTGCAAACAGGCACCTTCCCCTGTGGAAGATGCGATGTTTGCTGCTTTTTATCTAACTCTAAAGATGTACCCTTTCCAACTGGACATGTTCATAACATCAAAAACCATGTAACCTGCAAAACGGTTGGTGTGGTATATCTTGACCTCTGCCAATGCGGATGTTTCTATGTTGGAAAAACCAAGAGACCATTCTTTAAAAGAATAAGAGACCACATTTTGCCCCTTTTTAAAAGGTTGACCACAACAGCATTAAACCGACATGTTGGTTGCCAACATGGGTTTGATGCGAATATGGTGCGATTCCACGCCCTAGAGAATGTTACACCACATGTTCGGGGGGTGTCTTTGCAGAGGACACCAAGCTATGCAGTGGAATAACGTCCTTACAGGATGTCTCCAATTTACAAGCCGACCTCAATGCTCTGTCTAATTGGCCGACTATGTGGCAGATGAGGTTTAAGGTTGATAAATGCAAAGTTATGCACTTGGGGGCTAAGAATATGCATGCATCATACATACTAGGGGGAGTACAACTGGGGGGATCTGTAGTGGAGAAGGACCTTGGGGTTTTGGTAGATCATAAGCTCAATAAATGGCATGCAATGCCAAGCTGCGGTTTCCAAAGCGAGCAAAGTCCTTTCTTGTATTAAGAGAGGTATGGACTCCAGAGACAGAGATATAATTTTGCCCCTGTACAAATCATTAGTAAGACCTCATCTGGAATATGCAGTTCAGTTTTGGGCCCCAGTTCTCAAAAAGGATATTGGAGAACTGGAGAAAGTGCAGAGAATGACAACCAAACTGATAAGAGGCAGGGAGGAGCTCAGCTATGAGGAAAGACTAGAAGTACTAAATGTATTCACTCTTGAGAAGAGGAGAATAAGGGGGGATATGATCAACATGTACAAATATATAAAGTGGTCCATATATTGAACTTGGTGTTGTTATTCACTTTACGGTCAACACTGAGGACAAGGGGGCACTCTTTACATCTAGAGGAAAAGAGATTTCATCTCCAAATACGGAAAGGTTTCTTCACAGTAAGAGCTGTGAAAATGTGGAACAGACTCCCTCCAGACGTGGTTCTGGCCAGCTCAGTAGATTGTTTTAAGAAAGGCCTGGATTCTTTCCTAAATGTACATAATATAACTGAGTACTAAGATTTGTAGGTAAAGTTGATCCAGGGTAAATCCGATTGCCTCTCGGCGGATCAGGAAGGAATTTTTTCCCCTGCTGTAGCAAATTGGATCATGCTCTGCTGGGGTTTTTTGCCTTCCTCTGGATCAACTGTGGGTATGGAGTTGGGTGTATGGGATTGTATTGTGTTTTTAATTTTGTTTGTTTATTTTTTTGTGGTTGCACTGGATGGACTTGTGTCTTTTTTTAACCTGACTAACTATGTAACTATGTATAGATTTGACCTTGTTACAATTGGAGACTAGATGGATACACAGCCTAGACCAGGGATATGCAATTAGCGGACCTCCAGCTGTTGCAAAACTACAAGTCCCATCATGCTTCTGACTCTGGTGTTATGCTTGTGGCTGTCAGAGTCTTGCTATGCCTCATGGGAATTGAAGTTCTGCAACAGCTGGAGGTCCGCTAATTGCATATCCCCGGCCTAGACGCTGTTAGATATCCAGGACTTAACGAATATATCAGTTACAAGTCCTTTTTGTGAGCTTTTCCATTTTATGGTTTTGCATACTTTTGAGATTCTCTGCCCATTTGTTTTCTTTTCCCTTCTGCTCACGAAATGGGATGGTCCTGTTTTCATCTATGGACTGATTTGGTTGATATTTGGGGTCCCTAGTTCATCCTCACCCCCCTCTCCCCCTCCCTTCCTAGATCTAATTTGTTATTTCAACTCTATGTGATATGCAATATTGACTTGTTCTTTCCTCTTGTCATTTATTTAAATGTATTACTTTTATTATTGACTTTGTATAAACTTATTATTTGTACTTATTGCATAATTGTGGTTTGTTATTATTTTTGCAGAATGTTTATTTCATGGCTTCCTTCCCCAGATGCTCGTCCATTACGTTTTTTTTTTTTTGTACATCCAACATGCTGTGGTTCTTCTCTGATAGACTGTAATTGCCCGCTGTTACCAGTCATAGGTCTGTTGATGGGGTTTGTTTGGTTCTGCGATGACGGGGCGGCGCTTGGACTCCTTATCTGTGGTTGTATGGACACCCAAGGGCCTTGTTGTCTACTGACACACTGCCCGCCTCTTAGCCACGCCCTGTGCTGTTCCCTCCTGCTTATCCGTCTCTCCTCTCCCTGAACACCAGGCTTGTCAGTGTGCGTTCGGCTCGCTGTCTCAGTACGGCGACTTGCCGACGTCACGACGCATGGCATTCTGGGGATTGTAGGCGCATGCTGGCGTGTGCGCATGCACGGTGGCTACACTTTGTCCGCAGCTGTTCGGCGATGATTATCGCCATCAGCTGGGGGGCTATTTAAACCGGCTCAGCCAGCATTTGTTTGCTTGCGAGTCGGCTTAGTGCGCTGTCACACTGTTTGTATTTGCTACAGGTAATCCACAACTGTGTCTCTGTCTTGGGATATGACCTTCTCATGGATGGTTTATGTGCCATCCACTGTTACCCTAGGACTTTGTCACTAATGGTTTTTCCATCTTTGTTGTACCCCTCTTTTAGGACTGACCACTATTTTCCTGATACTCTATGGGTTGTGCTGACCGATGCAGTCAACCCACCCATTGACTAATCTGCTATTTTCCACACTCCTGGCAGTCTACCCAGCGCCCACCAACTGAACTTCATAAAACATTTTTTTTAAATTAGGTATGTACGGAGGCTATGTTAGCCCACATTTAGGGACATGTAGCCGTGAGTTATTATTTCATGGTATTTAACCCCCAATTAGCTTTTTAATCTTGCTTGTTTTGTAGTTTGAATCAGCAGCCCCCTGCAACCACAATTAAGGTCTGGGGTTTCTGTGGTGTCGTTTTGATTCGCTGGGTCATGCTTCGCCCTCCTTTGACCTGGTGTGGGTACGGCTCCTCTGTGGAGCTCAGTCTTTTTTGATGGTTTTTCCACACATTGTATCCGTTCTGTTCATATATTCTGGAGAATCAAGCCCTGTTCTGAAACATCTATATATATTCTTTCACTAATTGTTTGTGTTTTTCTAAATAGATTGTACTAAACATACTGATTGACCCGCACACCCCTGAAGAAGGCAACGATTTGCCGAAACATGTCGGGATATTGTGATAATCAGTGTTATTTCTAGGATAATGTTCATGTTTTTAATCAATTTATACATTAAATAAAATGTTGTATTTATTTTGGCTTTAAATATTTTTTGTGACTTATCCATGGCACCGTTATAATCCCCTCATTTTCCATAACCCTATATCATTATGCCAACTTATGAGTAGTACACCAGCATAATGCATTTAGGCCCTTACAACCTGGTTAGAATAGGGAATAGGACTATATTATAGTTAAGAAAAGGCAATTTGAGTTTCCAAGAACATTTGTCCATACTCAAGGTTATGCTGTACTAGAAGGCTTAAAGCAGTTACCCCAAAAAAAATGTATCCTGTTCCTTTAAAGCAGGGATCTCCAAACTACAGCCCTTCAGCTGTTGCGGAACTACACATCTAATGAGGCATTGTAAAACTCTGACATTCACAGACATGATGAAAATTGTAGTTCCTGAACAACTGGTAGGCCATAGTTTGGGGGCCCCTGCTTTAAAGTATGAACAAGAGCACAGTGCTTGTGCTGTGTAATTTGTCCCTTTCTATCATCTAAAATACCTGGCTGAAACTGCCTGGTTCTGCCCTCCCCTATGTAAACTGACCATGTTTATCATGGCTGCTGAGCCCTGACACTGTGGTCTGTTTACCTGCCTACATCAGCCCGCTGTCTCTCCTTGCTTCCTCTCTCCCTCTCCTCCTTGCCTGTCTGCCAGTGTGAGTGCCTGCCCCCCCCCTGCTGCTATAACAACTTTATTATTTTCCTACAATCCCATGTGTTCGATAACGTTATGTGCCCCAGTGTATGTGCCGCTTCATAGTTTCTTTCAGAGTGGCGCTCATGTGACCGCCCACCGATCTCTACCTCCCCTCCTCCTGGCTAACTTTACAAGGGATTCTCAGACCCTCCGGCTGTAGTCAGATCAGGAGAGGAAAGCAGCCGGCAGTCACGTGATAGCCAAGGGGCACTCTAAAATAAGGCACATTTTTTATAAAGCACATACACTGGGCACATAACTTTAACACAGGGAATGACATTGATGACACTACAGAGGGAGCCAAAACAACTTCAAATATAGGTCAATTCAACACAACAGATCTTCAGTGCAATTTCAGTAAAAACAATCCTTCAATACATTAACTGTCATATGGGTGTCAATTCACAGCAATATTATAATTTTCTGCACCATGTGATAGCACAGCCCAACTCACCAAAAGTAAAAAAGATATGCTTTCACCCTTATATTATTAAAGCCTTCAGTTTGAATAAGAGAAATACAATCCAGGTTCACTAAAACAAAAAATGTGCAATGCTTAAGCCTCGTACACATGATCAGTCCATCCGATGAGAACGGTCTGAAGGACCGTTGTCATAGGTTAACCGATGAAGCCGACTGATGGTCCGTCGCGTTCCTGTCCGCTCGATTTCTGTTTTTCAGTGTGTTCTTTACAGGCCTTGCTGTACTTGGGTGCTTTCTGTTTTAAGTGTTCTGCCATCATACAAGTGATACAGAAAATCTATATTAAGGTAAGTTGTCTCCTTTCATATCACAATCTATATATGTCTTTTAATGTATGCTTATGTCTTGTATTTCTTGCATCATTCCCTAATTACCATGATTGTAATATGCTGTGAATGTCCCCTTTGTCCCCATGCATGTTCTAAGCTTTCAATGTTCCTTTTTTGGCCTATATGCATATTTCCCTTTACTAATCTGTCCAGCATGCTATCCTAGGCCCAAACACACCTAGCCTAGTCTGTTTACATTTTTTTTTGTCTGCTCCCTTGTAGTTCAAACCCCCCTTAAAATGTTTAATGGCCCATCAGAGGGGCGAGGAGTCTGATAATTGGGCCTATTTAAGTTCTGGCATGTAATTAGCACTCCACTAATAAATGTTATACTGATGTTGGACAAGGATGTATTTTGCTTTGTGATTGCAATGTTTATGTGCCAAAGGACTAATTTTTATTTTTGCTTGACTCCACAGTTTCCTTCCACGCCACAGGAATGGCAGACTGTGGCTTCCCAATTGGCCCAGCGGTAGGACTTCTCTAACTGCGGAGGGGCAAGAGATGGGCAACACGTCCGCATAGTGCCACCACCACGTTCGGGGTCATACAATTTCAACTACAAAAGGTTTTAATAGTATTGTGTTGATGGTGTTGGCACAGTACGAGTTTTTGTATGTTGACGTGGGGAAGAACGGCCGGATGTCCGACGGTGGAGTCTTTGCGCAGATGGAGTTTGCCCACCATCTCCAGACTGGTGGCCTGGCCCTGCCACGGGATGAAGACAATGTGGAGGGACTCTTTTTTGTGTTTTTTGTTGCGGACAAAGCTATCGGGCTTGGACCACACCTTATGAGGCTGTTTTCCCAGAGGACTCTCACCCCGGAGAGGAGAGTTTTGAATTACCGGCTGGCCAGAGCCTGGAGGGTTGTTGAGAATGCCTTCATAATGGCCAGACGATTCCGCCTGTTCCAGACAGCCATCCACATGGCGGACTATAAACTGAACAATGTCACTTTTCCTGATGCATTTTTTCGTAATTTTCAGAGACCTACCTTTCAAACTTGGGCCTGAGGCCAGACAATCATCTGAGAACCTGACTGGCCTGGACACTGGCCATACTGGAAACCCCCCCCGAACTGCTCAAGATGCCCGTGATATATACGTTGAGTATTTCACTGGTAGGGGGGCCATTGCTATGCCAGACCATATTTCTTTTAAAACAAAAAAAAGACAGAGGCGCATGTCCCAGCTGGAGGAAAAGTGTCTGCAGGACATTAGGGAGGCAGCTTCCATCATAAGGGCCCCCTTAACCCTGTTGAGGACTACAGCACCTACCTTGCTGACCAGCTGCAAAAAAAGGATGAGCGACAACGGGCCATGGCAGAAGATTTGTTTGCCCGAGAATATGATGCAATTCATCGACAAATATTGCACTTTAAAAAACCTGTGGGAAATCAAAAATACATCCTATTCTAACAAGAATGTTTGAAGGGCAACAAATGCCCACTTGGTCACTTATATGCAGACCTGGATACCAGAGCCAACTTCCACCATGATAAGTAATAAAATCACTAACATGAGGAATGCTTACAAGAAGCGTTTGATACAGGTCCGTGCTTCTCGGAGGTCAGGATCAGCAGCAGATGATGTACAGGAGCACAAGCTGTGGTACTATAAACACCTCAGTTTTCTGGACGATCAGATCAAAGCCAGAGAATCACTTTCCAGTCTTCCTTCCACCCTTCCCTCCAGTGTTCCTTCCACTGTTCCCCCCCACCCCTGCAGAGGGTGCCAAGGAGCAGGCTGAGATTGAGGAGCCAGATCTGCACATCTTCAGTCAGGTATAGTAGTTTACAACAGATTTCTTGGCCTCAAATAATTTTTGGTTGAACGAGATGTTTTTGGAACCAAAATGAAAGCTTGAAAACCCAAACAAAAGTCGGGGGCAGAAAATATAGTGACAGGGATGCCAACTGCAGTGCTCAGAATGAGAGTCTGGTCAATTTACCAAAAATACAACCAAAAAAATGCAACAGTCATGAGCTTTAAAATGTGTGTGTTTGATGAAGCCAACAAAAAAAAAAACATGTCCCTTTTTTAGACACAGGAAGAGATCAGCCAAGAGGAGGCGGCTCAGGAATGTGTCAGCCAGGAGGAAGAAGGGGTGAGTGGCAGACAGGAGGAGGAAGGGTGAGTGGCAGTCAGCAGGTGCCCAGGCCCAGGGGCAGCACGCTGTCACAGGTGCCTCCCCTCCAGATGCGCCAAACCAAAAAACAGAAACGCATGTCCCAGCTGGAGGAGGAGTCTTTGCGCATTATTAGGGAGGCAGATGAAATCATGAGGGCCCCCTTAACCCTGTTGAGGGCTACAGCTTGATACATTGCAAACAAGCTGCAAGAAATGGAGCAGTGACAAAGGGGCCTGGCCCAGGATCTGATATCATCTGTGATACAGAGGGGAAGAAGGAGCCTGCTGACTGAGACCACACAATTCAGTGACCCGGCCCAGTCTCCTCCTCCTCCTCCTGCTGTCACATTTCACATTTCCACCACCTGCAAGGATACGTGGAAAGAAGGCTGCAAGGAAGACCAGAAAGTTATTCCCTGGCTTCAAGCTGATTTGCCATAAAAATTAGATTGTTGTAGTACCACAGCTTGGGGTCATGTATGACATCTGCTGCTGCTTCTGATATCTGGGATTTGGGGAGCACATTGTGACCCAAATTAGAGGGACTCCTGATGTTATTGATTTTGTTGTTTATCATGATGGAATGTGCCTTTGGTGTCCAAAGTCTGCATATATTTGTCTATTGTTGCCCTTCATGTTGTTTTTTTATTAATAATAATAATAATAATAAATGAAGATTTAAATTAAGTTAAATACTAGTCTATTGTGTTCTTCTGATGAATAGCCATCAAACATTTCCAAAATACAATGTATAATTAACAAAGGACACAACCTCCTTGAGGGGGGGGGGGGAATTGTTGTGATAACTTGAGAAAAAAGAATGAAGTTTCTCCAAAAGAAAAAATATATGTGGAGTACAAAAAATTATTTTGGAGATCTGGCTTTTTAAAAAAAAAAAAAACATGAGATCACAAGCAAAAAATAAAAGAAGTCAGTATAGGAGAACTCTGTCTAAATAGCATCAGCAAAACAACATGTTTATTCTAGCAATAGAACGAAGAAAAAATTTGCTGCAATAAACGAGGCACTCATTTTAAAATTGTAGAATGTGCCATCTCCAAAACGAACGTGAGTTTTACAAGAACGAGCGCTCCCGTCCCCTAATTTAGTCTGAGCATGCGTGGATTTTTAACCTATGGTTGTGCGTACTAACGATCGGTTTTGACCTATCGGTTAGCAATCCATCGGTTAAAATTTAAAGCAAGCTTTTTTTTTAACAGATGGTTAAACAACCTGTGGGGCCTACACACGATCGGTTTGGACCGATGAAAACGGTTCATCAGACCGTTATCCTCTGGTTTACCAATCGTGTGTACGAGGCCTTACAGTTCATTTACTTTCTAAAGCAGCTACAGCATAAGCAGAAGAGCCTGTCTTCAGCCAGCAGCTACAAAGTGGGACCTTTGCTAATTTTAAGCGAAAGCTTAGTTGGGCAACACCTGAAATATTTCTCTAGGAACACTGACTCCTACTTTACAATGCTTATTTGTTGAGTCAAAAGCAAAAAATGGCTATACCAATCTTTACCATAGCCATTAGCACATCCTCAATAAAAGCAAAGCACATAACTAGGGATTAACCTGTACCAAAACACTAGTGAAAGCAGCAAACTGTGATCCCAAAGTAAAGGCAAATAATAAATCACCTAATGGAGGTAGAAACACTCTGAGCACGCAGCAAGGGGTAGATCTCACAGTGCTTCTAGTATGTCTGATACAGAACTCTAAAATGTTTATCCTAACATCTATAGGTTTGCTTTATTTTAAAGCAGTTTTTAGATACTATAATCTAAAAGGCTAGAGAAAAGCAAAACAATCATTTTTGGGAAGCACACCAGAAGAGAGCATTTATTAGCTTCTGACATTTTGCTCATGAGCCATCTCTAGTTTCACTTGACCTGAACAAAACAAGCACCAATAAAGCGCTATTGCTTGGCAGCATAAGCTCTTAGGAGAACAAAACGTCCCACTCTATCAGGAAGAACCACATCTGTGAGCCAGCAGAGCACATAATTAGGTTGGTGATTAAGTGATTAGCCATCTTCTGCCCAGTTTTGTAGCAATAATAAAATAGGTCTTACAAGCTAAATGAACTCGGTATACAAACTGCGTAAGCGTTTTGCGACAATTATACACTCTGGTAATTCAGTTGAAATGTCCACCATCAGAAGTAGATATAGAGAAACAAATCTTTCATCACAGTTTACCTATTTACAAGAGTGTTCCATTGCATACATAAAACACACTGGTTGCTTTTACTAGAATGATACCTCTGCATGACTGCACTGTTACAACAGGTGTGTTGGAGAAAAAACATGCCAGGAAAGGACAAACAGCCACGGTAATTACATGGGAAAACATAAGTACACCCCATGGATGTGGTTGACCTTTTCAACATCTTTGAACAAGAACACATTGGGCCAGATTCACAGAAGAGATACGCCGGAGTATCTACTGATACTCCGGCGTATTTTCAAATTTGCCGCGTCGTATCTTAATTTGTGATTCACAAACAAGATACGACGGCTTTTGGCTCAGATCCGACAGGTTTACGGCTTCGTACGCCTTCGGATCTTAGGCTGCAATACTTCGGCCGCCGCTGGGTGGAGTTTGCGTTGTTTTCCAGCGTCGGGTATGCAAATGAGCTTTTTCGGTGATCCACGAAGGTTTTCGCGTTCGTTACATCGTCGCTAGTAATCATAAGCATGCTTTTACATGGCTTAACTTTAGACGAGCCATGTTAAAGTATGGCCGTCATTCCCACGTCGAATTTCCCAAAAAATTTTTTGCGCAAGACGTCCGGGAATACGAAAGTACGTTACGCACGTCGCCGTTCAAAAAAATGACGTCACTTCGCGCAAAGCACGACGGGAATTTCAAAACGGAGCATGCGCAGTACATCCAGGGTGGGAGCGCGCCTAATTTAAATGGTACACGCCCCATTTGAATTAGGCGGGCTTGCGCCGGACGTCTTTACGTTACTCTGCCGCAAGTTTATACTCAAGTGCTTTGTGAATCAGGCACTTACAAGGAAAACTTGCAGCGGTGTAACTTAAAGACGATACGTTACGCCGCCGCAGTTCTTTCTAAAACTGGCCCATTAGATCTGGATTTGGACAGGGCCTACAGAAAAAAAAGATGGTAAACTTGAACAATGTCACAAAATTGGTACCATGTTCCTTTTTTTTTTCACGATATTTGATTTTCAGAAAATAAATATTACAATTCAGTACATTACGGTACATCTCATTATGAATAAAATCTGGTAGAATAAATACTACTATTTTGTAGATAAATAAAGACATATAATTTAAACGATAGATGTGGTTTTAGAATGATAAATAATCAATATGAAGAATTTAAATAAGAGAAGTTTCCTGTGTTCCTTTTTATGATCTGAATTAACAAAAATGCAGTTTTGTCATATGGAACAACTAAGTTTACCCCCATTTAAAACCAAGAAATTTGAATCCGGTGTTCCAGATAAGATGCTAGTATTCACAACCTCCTTAAAGGGTCACTAAAGGAATTTTTTTTTTTTTTTTTTTTGCTGAAATTACTGTTTACAGGGTATAGATACATAATAGTTAAAGCGGTTGTAAACCGCATATATAATTGTTATTAATTTTTTTACCTGCAAGGCAAAATGCATAATCAGCTAGTATGCACCGCATACTAGTTGATTATGAAATACTTACCTCAAAACGAGGTGAACAACACTTACCTGGTTCACGCCGAGCGAGATGTCATCTTGCTCCGGCGTGTCTTCCGGGTATCGCCGCTCCAGCGCTGTGATTGGCTGGAGCGGCGATGACGTCACTCCCGCGTGTGCGCGCGGGAGATTTAAAATCGCCAAGGTCCGGCGGCTGCCGGATCTTTCGCCGTGGATTCCCCCTGCGCATATGCCGCCCGCATTGCGAGGGGAATATCTCCTAAACCGTACAGGTTTAGGAGATATTCTTTATACCTACAGGTAAGCCTTGTTATAGGCTTACCTGTAGGTAAAAATGAAAAATAAGGGTTTACAACCACTTTAAGTGATTCCTTTTAAAAATGATTAAAAATAGATAAAAAACAATCATATAATGTACCTACAGTTTAGTTTAGTTTTTGCTGTTGTTTCCTGGTTCTCTGATGTACAGAGCCAGAGAGCCAATAGAGGGCAGGGAAGGTTTTGCAAAACGAAACTGGATTGGTGCTGAGGGGTTTTAGACACACCTCCTTGATTAGTCGCCACAGTGAGAAATCTCCCAGTACTGTGGTGATCAGGAAACAGACAACCAGGAAGTGTCCAGAACAGAGAGGAATTACAGCAACATCAAAGCAAAAACTAACAATGAGGACATGAAACCAGGACTGCAGTAAGGTAAAGGAAGCTATTTATTTAGCTAAAAAAAAAAAAAAATCCTTTAGTGACCCTTTAAGCCAGCTATAGACAGAGCAATTCGAAAATCGCTCAATTCCCCATCAACATAGTCAGTATTAATGGGGGAATCACTCCGGTGGAAAAATGGTGTTCTTCCTGCGGGGGAGCAGAGGAAGCCGTCCCCGCTGGGAGAACACAGTGACTAACAGCTGCTAGCAATAATCACACCTAGAATCCAACCAGCTGGTTGTAACCAAGTTGATCGATCAATCATGCCCATACATGGTTCAAATCAGCAGGAACCAGCCCAGATTCAAACCGTCTATGGACAGCTTTAGGGACTACACAGGTGGATCCTGTCCTATTTAAAACTAAAGCATCTAGGGACTGGTGTTTTTTTTTTGCTACTGATGTGCGGTGGCATCATGCCAAGATCAATAAAGCTCTCGAAGGCCATCAAAAAGAAAGCATCTGGCAAGGAATTAAAAAAGATCACCAAATGATTGGAAATCAATCATTCCACTTTAAGGGATTTTTTTTTTTACAAGTGGCATAAAGTTCAAACAACTGCTAATTTGTCTAGAACTGGCTGGCCTAGGAGATTAAGCCCAGCAGCTGACTGTTGATGCCAAAAGAAGCCTCCAAGAGTCACAAAACTTAATTGCAGGGTTTGGGTAAGTATTGCTACAGCTAGAGTCAAAGGGCATGTACTTGAAGGGGTAATAAACTCAAAAGCAAACATACTGCAGCTCACCAATTCTTAGATGTGATGGCTGCTTTTATTTTCTTTTTTAGGCTTTCTTTCTTCTATTAACCTGGTGATCTATCATGCAAGTCTGTTTTTCTATTGCAGATGTATCAGGGATGTGACAAGCCTTTTACCACTAGCAGGAGTGCTTACAAAGACCAGCTTTTATTTATGTATGTAAACCTTTATCCCCCAAAAAAAAGTTTTCTGCAACTGCTTATAAAATGTTAGCTGGTGTTCAGCTTCAGTTTGTTAGTGTATTTAAACCTGCTAGTACACTCCCCTCCCACCCAGACTGACAATGTTGCTGTCCAAAGGGTCCCCCTGTGCTCATTTATCCAGATTGGGGGCACTCCAATACAAGAAGTGCGTTACTGGCCAGATCACCAGGCGCAAACAGAGGGAAAAAGCCTAATAAAGAAAACAAATGCAGTCACCACATCTAAGGATTGGTAAACTGCAATATATTAAATTTTTCGTTTTGGGTTTAATACCGCTTTAATGTTGTCCTCATCTTCACTAAACATGCCAATCTTCACTAAATCAGGCCATAAAGAATCATACGTTCTTGATATATGCAATCTGTTACAATTATTGTATATGCTTACCCCCAAAAGCCATATGAAAAAAAGCAATTTCTTACTTTTGGCAAAGTTGGCTGAAGAGCATTTTAGGAGACACGGGTTCCTTGCCTGCCTCTTTTATGCTGTGCAAGAACAAGACCACTGCAGAGGTAAGTGGGCCAGGGTTGGAAAGACTGATCACCAAAGGATCCTACAAAAAAGATGTAAAAAAACACAATCACCCAAAACATCCTTACAAATTATATAAAAAGAGATAGAGCTGCAAGATTAATTGTTACAAAATCGCGATCTTGATTCAAACCACCCACCCCTCTCAGATCTTAATTCAGCAGTTCCACAATTCAGTGCAGAGCTGTTCTCTGCTCACAGCTGATAGCTGTCAAAAAAAAGCCAGCCAAGTTTATCACAACATTGCTAGATATAAAAAGAAACAATGAATCTGTTGGTTCTTTTTAGATCAAAGGGATGAACATGGTCTGTAAATGAGGGCAGTTTAACCACTTAAAGACCAAGCCTTTTTCTTACATTTGTTGCTTACACGTTAAAATCAGTATTCTTTGCTAGAAACCCCAAAACATTATATATATATATATATATATATATATATATATATATATATATATATATATATATATATATATATATATATATATATATATATATGATATATATATTTTAGCAGAGACCCTAGAGAATAAAATGGCGATCGTTGCAATATTTTATGTTGCACTGTATTTGTGCCACGGTCTTTCAAAAACGCAATATTTTTTCTATGATTTAAAAAAAAGAACAAAACAGCCTGTTTCCACCCATGGATGGTCACTGCTGTTGCTGTCTGGACTTTATAGTTCATCACATTAAATATCTGGACTTTATTATTAATCTGGTTTCCAGAATTTGATTACATTTTTTGCTCTGCACTTCTGTTTATACTTTCAGGTGTTGTGATTACCTTATAAGTGTTCAGCTGACAAACAATTGTTCTTATCAATTTATTGTGCATTTGCACTGATTGCTTTTTCTATTAAACAATAAAGTTAGCCCATTTTTTTTTTATAAAGTGAAAGATGATGTTACGCCGAGAATCATGATTTTTATTCTAAGCAAAAAAATTGTGATTCTCACTTTATCCAGAATCGTGCAGCTCTACAAAGAGATTATATCTATTGGCAAAGATTTTATAATCAACAATCCTATTCTCTAGATACCTATTATACACCAAAACACGTGTAAAAGAAATGTATATTTGTAATATATCTTAAATTAAAATTGTGGAAAACAAAATCTTCCTAGAAAACTTTATAGGAGATACTCGGGCTATACTAATTGTTGACTCAGTTCATAGGAATCCCCCATGCAATCACATATAAGGGTGCCCTTTCCTAACAAGACCCTTGTAAAGCAAAACAAGTGAGAACCAAGTGCAGCTGATGCAGGTGCACCAATGGGCCTTTGTCTCCCTCTGCAATTAAAAGACGACTCATAGAGATTTGCTTATGAGCAATCAATGCCACCAGTACTCAACTACATGGTAAACTCAAAGACTGCAATTCTTGGTTCTGTGAGCCAGCAAGACTATAGGATGCAAGTACAACTTCTTTGTTGATCAAGGCAGAATCTTTTATCTTGGTTCTGAAAACTTACTGTTAGTCTCTAAAACAACAAGTAGGGAAGTTTAATGCAAAGAGACCGCTTGCACTCCGTTGATGTCAGCAAAACTTGGTTATTCCAGACAACACCAACGTAGAATGCTTATTCTGGACAAAGAGCACCAAAAAGTCTGTCCAGACCGGAAGGTCACTATGCCTTTAAGTATTGATATTTACCTTTGTTATAGGTTATACTGTTATATTACCACTGCATGTACTTTTTTACTAAGAGGCAGTCAGTTTATTTGGCATGTGCTTGTAGTAGACACAGGTAGGTATCCACATGAGTGATGTTGGATTTGGATAGGCCTTAAGATTTTGTATGCATTAACTACAGCTCTCACACCTGGACACCCACTATGGACCAAGGCAATTTTTACATCTCTGATGTAGACCTGTTTATTTGGCAATGACTTTGTCATTATTTAGGATAACAAAGTAGTACATTTTATTTATATATTATATATATATAAATTAATATATATGAATTTTTATTTTATTTTACCAAGTATAGGCATAGTTTCCTTTGAGTGATATTGTCCCGATATTGTCTTGCAAATGTGATTTTTTTGTTTGATGCAATCCTTAGAAAACAAGTGACAAAACTAAAATAGCACACTTTGTTTTATTTTTTGACCAGTGTTGGTTTAAACAAATTGTGTTACCTTAGATAAAATGCTATTCTATAATTTATCCGGTTTAAAATTGCACTATTAAGGCTCATGCACACTGCAGCTCAAAAAACATACTGCTTTGATGGGAATTTGAGCTTTAATTTCAGCTTGTGCTTTTTTGGGCTCTTTTGCACATTTTTATTGTGCCTCTGTGAACTCTTGATCTTTTTTGAGCATTTTTTTTTTTACAAACCCTTCCCTCAGCTAATATTTCCTATTTTTGTTGCGATTTTGAGCTTCTTTGAGCCTTTTCACATATTTTTGGGCAGACGTCTTTTCTGCTCGAATGCTCCTCTCAAAAATGTAAGTTTGGTGGTATTTTTTTCTGCCTTTAGGAGCATTTGCTTAGAAACTCCTGAAAAAGCCATTGTGTGTATGGACACATTGGCAAACATGGGAGTTTCCAGGCAGAAGGAATGAGAGCTCAAAAGCCTGTAAGAGAAGCTTCTTTGAGATACAGTGTGCTGATTTTGGTAGAAAGCATTGCAAAGCTATTTACAAATCATTTCATGTCAGGTTGCTCTAACTGGCTTTAATTTGCATCTGCATATCCAAACTCATCCATCCAAGTACATACAAAAATAACAATGTTACTTTGTATCTTTTTTTTTTTAAGATGGACTTTTTTGACAGCAGAAGTTTCTAGAGCTGATGTACTGTACAGTAGATACACAACTCCTGGCTTTCATTTGTTAATTTTAAGAGCAGGAAATTGCCAGTCAATGGGAGCAGCAGCGTTAGCGGAAGACTTGACATTCTCCACATGTACTGTATGCAGCATGCCCAGTGTCAACTGATTAAATAATATTTATAGCTGTCATTTTATGAAAGCTGCATAAGTGGGCTTTTCCCTTGCTTTATCTGACTTAAATCACCAAGCCCTGTTTGAGTAAAACACATCAGTGTGAGGAGGATCTGAATGGACATTGATTTCTTTGTCAGGAATAATAAAGTTTCACTTATGCTGACATCAGCAAAGTACAGTCATCCCCTTGGCCAGTAGCTGTGTCCACATAAACTAGCAAACTCTGGGCTTAAGAACTGCAGCGCTTTTTGGTTCCGTATAATTGGCTTACCAAATCCTCTTCAGTTAGGCAAATCTTCAGTTTTGCACTTCTCTCTCTCAGTTCATCCAAGGCTTCAGTTAACAAATGTGTATGTGTCAGGTTCTAAAAATTGAAAATTGGAACAGAAGAAGAAATTATCCTACAGAAGTAACAACATCAAAATTAAAAAATCTATAATTTTAGAACACATTTTTATACTGAAGAAGTCTAGTCAGGTTTCTACAAATAATGTTGTCATATTTGTTCATGTTCTTAAAAAAGCAGACTCCACAAAAAAAGGTATATGGCTTAGGTATAGGCTACACCATAAATATGGGTGTAACGTGTTAAAAAAAAAAAAAAAAAAAGAGATCTTAGCCTTAGTAAAATGAAGAGCTACAGGCTAATAATTTTGAAAATGTTTTAAGGCAACTTGTGATGTACCAAAATAACAGTGTCCCTGGCAATTATGTGGAGAAGCTCACTGTTGCAGAGCCAGGGAGGATGATAGAGATTATGGCACATAGCAATGCTCTGGGGGAGCACCAGGCCATCAAGCCAGCCTTGAGTAACCCTACCTACAGGTCGGAGGAAGTCCCTTTAACCACTTGACCACCGCCCCATGTCAAAAAGACGTCCTGTTTTTAAAGTTGAATATCTCGATAACGGCAGCAGCTGCTGCCACAACCAAGATATTCATCTTTTCAGGGGGCGGTGGTGTACACGATAACGGCGGTCTCCGCGGCGGATTCGCCGCGAGATCGCCGTTATCGGTGGCGGGAGAGGGCCCCCCCCCTCCCGCGCCCTCCGTCGGTAGCGGCGGAGGGGATCGGATGTGTCCGGCAGCTGAGCGGGGACGGGACTGAAGGAGAAATCTCCTTCACCCGTCCTCATAGCTCTGCTGGGCGGAAGTGATGTCAAAACGTCAGTCCCGCCCAGCCTCTTAAAGAAACATTTTTTTTTTTGTCATTTGAAAAAATGACATTTTTATTTTTATTTTTTTGCATTTAAGTCTAATTATGAGATCTGAGGTCTTTTTGACCCCAGATCTCATATTTAAGAGGACCTGTCATGCTTTTTTCTATTACAAGGGATGTTTACATTCCTTGTAATAGGAATAAAAGTGATCAATTTTTTTTTTTTTATTTCAGTGTAAAAAATTATAAAACTAAATAAAAATAAATAAGAAAACCCAAAAAAAAATGTTTAAAGCGCCCCATCCCGACGAGCTCGCGCGCAGAAGCAAACGCATACGCGAGTAGCGCCCGCATATGAAAACGGTATTCAAACCACACAAGTGAGGTATCGCCGCGATCGTTAGAGTGAGAGCAATAATTCTAGCCCTAGACCTACTCTGCAACTCAAAAAATGCAACCTGTAGAATTTTTTAAACGTCGCCTATCGAGATTTTTAAGGGTAAAAGTTTGACGCCATGCCACGAGCGGGCGCAATTTTTAAGCGTGACATGTTGGGTATCATTTTACTCGGCGTAACATTATCTTTCACAATATATAAAAAAATTGGGCAAAATGTATTGTTGTCTTATTTTTTAATTCAAAAAAGTGATTTTTATCCAAAAAAAGTGCGCTTGTAAGACCGCTGCGCAAATACGGTGTGACAAAAAGTATTGCAATGACTGCCATTTTATTCCCTAGGATGTCTGCTAAAAAAAATATATAATGTTTGGGGGTTCTGATTAATTTTCTAGCAAAAAAATTGTGATTTTCACATGAAGGAGAGAAGTGCCAGAATTAACCCGGTGGGCAAGTGGTTAAGAAACACTCCCCTAAAGCTCCAGCAAATGGGTATATCCACAAGCTTAGCCACATAAAGGTTCCAAAAAGATCTTATCCTTTATTGTTAAAAAAATATATATGTGACGAGATCCTTCCTCGCCCAGGTCCTGCTCTCCCGACACTCCTCTGATACCAGTGAGTCCGCTTGCAGATTGCAACGTCTGATGGTCCAGTCATCCAAGGTTCCGGGATCCGAATTACAGCTATGTGCCATTCGGACCCATTAAGAACAAACACCAGGCAGGCTGTATGTAAGTTCCAACAGGACTCTTTATTTCAAGTACACAGCACACTTTTATACAGAATTTTGGAACATCCCACTCCCAACAACCGCTTTCCTATTGGTCAATTGTAAAGTATATCCAGTCTTCACTCAGGTCCCCCTTGACCATGCAAATGAGGACTTGAAATTGTCAACAGGGATTGGTCCAATAGCTTGGATAGAAAGACTTGTGTATTGAGACAGAAGCCCCAGGGGGTAATCAATGTACACAATAACCTGGTTCCAGCTAGACGGCCTGACTCCGACACCCGCTCTTAACCTGCAGAACACAATAAAAGGTATTTCGCAAGCTGGTTCCACTTAGCATTTCAAAAGCCTTGCATTGAATGTCCCTCTCCTGTGTAACATATGTCAAGTAGAAACACTTTAATATCTCAAGGTCCATGACATTACTTCCCCTGGGAACCAGTCCAACAGCCGCAGTGGGACCCAAACGGGTCAACTCGAGGATGTTGGAAAAGTAGTCTTAAAGTTCCAGGACTGTGCTGGGATGACCCATCTGCCTTCCTGTTTTGAGGTCCTGGCCCATAATCGGACGGCAAGAGGCTCACATTCAGTCCTCTCCAAAAGCCCCTGTCCCGGCTAGGTCTGTCACACATCTCCCCCTTTGGCAGGAGACTAACACTGGGAGAGACCCCAATTTCGGTACCCACCCAGTACCCCAGATACCTTGTCCCAAAGAGAGCATTACTCACCCAGCCAATCTCTGCCTCTCTCAGAGAACACGCCTGCCGCTGGGGAGAGGCCTGGACTGGCCCATCTCCCTGGAGTCCTTTCAGCCGCTGGAGAGAAGACAGGGTGGCTGGGCTCAGTTCATCATGCCATTGGGAATCTGGGCCAACTGGCCACCATTCCTGGGGTATACCAGTGGAGACTGCAGTCCCATCCACTGATGCTAGGTAAAAATCCCCCGGTGCTTGCAAAGCAAAGCCGACATCCTCCTGTCTCAGTGCCGCACCATTTTCTGGGGTTGTGTCTGTGGAGATCGGAGTCCCATCCACTACCACAGGAACCCCCTCTTCTGTTAGTTGAGAGCAGAGGCCCGGGGCACTCTGCTCTGTTGCCAGCTCTTCCGCTGGGTTGCTGTGAGTGGGGACCACAGTCCCATCCACCGATATCCGCTCAAGCTGTAGTTGTGTGCAGCAGCCAGTAGCATCCTGCCCTGCTGCCAGTGATTCAGCTGGGAGTAACAGCTTTACTACCTCAGCTTGTTGCTGGGGAGGGGGGCCAACCGCCCCGGCTCCCTGGAACTCCACAGTTGGTCCCAGTGCTGGGCAGAGATGGCTAGCATTCTGCCCTGTTGCCAGCACTTCTGCTGGGGGTGCATAATCCATAACATCCTCTGAACAGTCCATACATTCTGTAATCTGTGGCTGGGGAGTGATTGCCATCTTCTCACCCTGAGCCTCCGGAACTGCCACGGGGGTGGGGCAGAGGTCTTGATCCCTCTGTCCTGTGACCAGCGCTTCAGCTGGGGAAGTTCCTTGTAACTCCACAAATACTGCCCTTGGTGCTGGGCAGAGCACAGTGAAGTTTGGCCCTGATACCAGCTCTTCTGCTGGAGGCTCCCCAGGTTGTTCTTCCTCAGCAGAAAAGTCTATCAAATCCCCTGTCTCTACAACTGGTGTCTGGGGATAGAGGTTCACCATCTCCTGTCCATGGAACCCAGAAGATGCTATGGGTACTGAGCAGAGGTTAGCAGAGCTCGGCCGTGCGGTCAGCACTTCAGCTTTGGGAATGGCAAGCTCCCGATTTTCCACTGCTGATTCATCAGCCAGGATTTCATCACTGTCAGCTGATATTTCCTCATAGTCCCAGGTAAAGGGAACCTCACCCTGCTGCTGAGCGGAGTCTAGCAGCTGTTTGTAGGTGATTTCCAGTTCCCATTCTTGAGCGGCCAGGAATTCCAAATCTTCCTGTAACCAGTGCACTTCCGGGACATTCAGTCTTCGCTCTCTGTGCTCCATTATTTCCTCCCAACGCCACTCCCGATCGCTCCCAAAGTTGGGATCCCTGGACATCCTCCAATACAACAATCCCAGGCCATCATAGTCAAAGCCTTCCGTGGGGCTGTCATCCGCTGACCACGGGCACTCTTGGACTACATACCACCGGAGGGCTCTGTAGCTCTCGTCCAACCGCATCTCTTCCCGGATCAGCCTGCTTAACTCTGCTGTCCACTCCTGCTTTGGTTGTTCCCCCAATAACAGCATCCGTACTTCATACTGTGACCAGTACCTTACATGGATGGAGGGGAGAGCTTTTCCCTGGTGTCGCTGCTCGCGGGCTAGCACTTCTTTCCAGAGTTCGCAGCGGATCGAATCAGACCATCCAAGCAGGACCTCCTCTGATACTGGTCCTCTGCGCTGTATCTGCTTCTCTCGCAACCTCCTTCTGAATTCCTCTTCCATGGTTACTGATATCTGTACCTCTCCTCTTCTTTCATTTGGTGCTGCTTCTTTAGGCGTTGTCACCGATCGCCGTATTTCTGCAATTCTCAGCTCCTGTTGCCGCTCTCGTTCTCTCTGTTGTCGCTCTCGTTCTCTCTCATCCTGCCGCTGGAGGTCTCTAATGGTATTCTGTATGGCGGTCTCTGATGGGTTCGCACCATATAATGCCAACCGCTGTTGAACTCGCTGCTGGAACAAGTCTTCAACTGACCGGGGTCCTGCATCACCATCCCTCTGATCCATCTCGGCTAGCGCAATGATCAGGGTGGCCTTGTTCTTCCCACCGGTCCCTCCACGGCTCTCAAGCAAGTCTTTTAGCATGGTTCTCCTCCAGGCTGCATAGCTGGTCATTCATGGTGGTGGTTTGGAGTTGTCCCAGTAACTGGAGAGCAAATCCCACCGCTGCCAACCAATGTGACGAGATCCTTCCTCGCCCAGGTCCTGCTCTCCCGACACTCCTCTGATACCAGTGAGTCCGCTTGCAGATTGCAACGTCTGATGGTCCAGTCATCCAAGGTTCCGGGATCCGAATTACAGCTATGTGCCATTCGGACCCATTAAGAACAAACACCAGGCAGGCTGTATGTAAGTTCCAACAGGACTCTTTATTTCAAGTACACAGCACACTTTTATACAGAATTTTGGAACATCCCACTCCCAACAACCGCTTTCCTATTGGTCAATTGTAAAGTATATCCAGTCTTCACTCAGGTCCCCCTTGACCATGCAAATGAGGACTTGAAATTGTCAACAGGGATTGGTCCAATAGCTTGGATAGAAAGACTTGTGTATTGAGACAGAAGCCCCAGGGGGTAATCAATGTACACAATAACCTGGTTCCAGCTAGACGGCCTGACTCCGACACCCGCTCTTAACCTGCAGAACACAATAAAAGGTATTTCGCAAGCTGGTTCCACTTAGCATTTCAAAAGCCTTGCATTGAATGTCCCTCTCCTGTGTAACATATGTCAAGTAGAAACACTTTAATATCTCAAGGTCCATGACAATATATATTAACAGTTTACTAAAGCCACCAATCAGATTATTAAACCTGCCTTGAAAATTTGACGGATTAATGACACAGAAAATGAAGAGAGAAAATCAGGAGATATCAGTATCGCTCGAACAATACATTTCTGGTGGTAGCTTAGGAACTACCTGTGTCTAAATCAGGCAAGCATTTGCACCAATTTTGGCAACATTACTGACACGTGCGCCAATTTCAGACTGTTCCTCCATTAGTTGTCTGGAATTGCTTTTTTATGGGCCCTTGGCAAAAAATACAGCATGATTTCCAAACCAAATCTGTCACAAATGTTGGTTGCAAAATTAAAAACGGCATAAAAGTAGAATAGAAATACCCAGTTTTAAACTTACTGCATGTTTTTTTTGGCCGAGGGGTGAGGAGAGTGGAGAAATACCAAATTCGCTGATTCTTTGAGCGCAAGACCAGTCCCTGCTGCTCCTGCTTTCCGCATGCTAGCAGTCTTGTGTATGGACTGTTCCTGACATAATCACGCCCATAGACCGCCTCTGGAAGTGATGATGGTAGGAACAGTCAACCGCTGGACGTGGGGAAGCACCGCTTTCTGGAGGATCGAAGCTTTAGGCAAGTATAGCCTTTTGGTACGTCCCTGAACAAATGAACAGTTAACCCATGCAGTGTGGGCACGGTGCCGCTACATGGAAAAATACATTTCATGGAGTTCTGCTTTAAACAAATACAATTGATAAAAATCAATGCAGTCTCCCTTTATTTAAATATAAATACTGCAACAAAAAGAACAGGAAATTTCAATTTAATGCATGACAGAGTGTGGTCAGAGTGCACTACACATACTGTATTGCAGGAGGTCGTTCTATGAAAACCGGGCTACAGAAAGGTGGAGCCATTACGCAAATAAATTCCATGGGGCAGATTTAAGAGGTGTAAGTAAAGTAAAAGGAGGCAGTCAGCCACAGAGTCCAATCCAATCTCACCTGGCATAACATACAAATGAACTATGATTTAGGAGTGCAATCTCTTTTTTAAGAATAGGTACTTCCAGGCCCCTCCAGTTTCCATTCCTGGTTTATAACATAGGAAACAAGGAAGGTAGCAAGAAAATATAAATGTCTGCAGAAGTTCATAAAGTCAGATGTTTCATTGTAATGGGGATTTGTGATTGTATCACTGATGCAAATATCACTTGACTTGTCCATTATTCACTATGTACTTTTTTGTTGACTTCTTGAATAAATAAAAGAATAGGCGATTCAATTCCATTTAGGCTGCGCAACTCCATAGTCTTAATTAATTTGATTACCTTGACTCTGAGTGCTAGTTAGAAGGTAAATGGTAATTTATCTAAATTATCATTGATTATAATTATTTAAGCTTGTAAAGTGAATAACTTCCTATAGGAAGAGGGCACTGTCTCCAGCTTGTACTAATTGTTTTTTTTAGGGTCCATTTCTTTTCAAGGGAGCAATGAACCTTAAAGTAGAAATGCAGCATAGGCTGACCCTATTAGCTGCAAAGTACACTATGTGATTATCTCTGCAGGAATCTAGTACAAATGTTAAATATACCACATAATGTTTTCAAGTGTACCGCTGTAATACCATGCAACAGCTTATAGCTCATTAAAATAATTGATGTATGTTGCAGTTGATGATAATTAAAATGAATGACATGAACAATGCATATGGAGAGAGAGAGAATCAATCTGGGTTTGCAGCATGAAAGTGAATTTATTAACCATTTAACACATGTAGACATGCAGTCTAGCACCACAAAGAATCTTTTATGTTGATGGGCAAGCTAAGCTTTATTTGGTAGCTATAAACTGGCCTGTCTTGCCTTAGGTTCATGAGTTCCAGTTAAGGAGGGACTGATGGTGGTAGTCCATACTCAATAGCTGCATGCTATTGCCCCAGGTAATACAGGGACAAGTATAGCAGCTGATATTCTATAGAAATAATTGAGTGTGCCTCAGCATGCAGCATGTGTGAAACCCTAGCAAGACATGGAGGGAAGAGTGTTGCTTACGATACAGTGAGTGGGGGCATCATATTGCCAAGTAGCCCCTGTCCCTGCATACACAGCAAGGTAACCTGGCCACTCAAGAGATCTGTGATAGACCTCAAAGTCTGTGTGAAAAAGGGTCTACAGTCACCACTGACATTGGTAAGGAGTGTCATCTAAGCCTGAAGGGAGTGACAAGACACCCATTAAGTCTGCTGCTGTTCCACCTTATATGCATGTAGGATAAGAATGGCAAGTCGAAAAGGGAAAAATAGTCAAAAATATTATCCTGAATTCAGCTTTCCCAAACAAAGTGATACCTACACCTGGTAAGAATATCTGGTAAGAATATCTCCTGAAGAAGTAACGAGAGGTGACGAATACGCGTACGAGTGTAACCAAGAGTCCACCAAGAGGTACTGGAGGTACAGTTATGTGAGGACCCTAGTGTATTATTGTGTTAATAAACCTTTTTAAAACAATACTGCACTATTGGCACTTTATCTCCCTGGGTGCGAGTTACTGTCATTTCTCGGACGTGACTACCGAGAGGGATCTATCTCTTCAATTACAGTCCATCCGGATAACATCCTATGCGGATACGACCAGAAAGTGTATTTGGGCTGATATGCCGTTACCTTACAGCAGTAAGGTAAGGGGACATCCTCACTTATTTTGAGGAGAACACCGGAAACCTACCTTTTCTTCACGTTATTTTGGCATCTACACCTGCACTTTTATTTTTGGATTTTTCCTTTGTTATGCTTATAGGCTTTTTGTTGCAAGGACATTTAACTTAGCCTATTTCAGTCACTGTTGTGTGTTTGTATTATGCACGCTGTACACCCCATTGGTTAACAGTACACCAATTATTATTGTATTACACTGTATGATACTAGCACTGTCACGTTTTATTACCCTACTTTTGCCAGCTGGATTAGCTGCACTGTAGCACGTTAATTTTGATGTCAATATTTTTTCACATTGTCATTTTGATCATTAGTCAGACTGTATCTTTTTACATATAAGGATTTGCTACACTTCCTCTACACTTGTACCCCATTCCCTATTTACAGCGCAGCACTACCCTTTTCTTTATATCTATTATGGTCTGATACACCTTTCAGTGCCGCAGCCGTACCCCCATACTTTTTCCCCTTCCCCCACTTCTTGGTAGCACGGTAATACTCACTCCCTCACTACCAGAGCATCTAATGCCAGTGCCAGAGGATCCATAGTCCTGTCACAAACAGGGGTAATTTGGTGTTAAATCTGGATGCCAGAAGTCCACATCCGGAGCTCCCCATCAGTAACATATCAGGCTGATGATGTTGGGATGAATGACCCAATCCCCTTGGTTCAGTCAATCCACTTTTCAGTTTTCCATTTTTGAGATGTAAACAGCAGAAATTGCTGGATAAATGTTTTCATGTCCATGAGGTGATGTACCTTGCTTTCTTAAAGTCTACATGACGCCAAGAACCCCCCGGGTGACTGATTTGGTAACAGCTGTGGTTTTGCTTGGTTGCACCCCGATTGAATAAGGATAAGTTATCCTTCAGTAGCCTATAAAAGTTTAAAGTAATGATGCAGAGTATGAAGTGAGTGACCTCCCCCTTGGGACAAAAATAATGTAAGAGAGACCCACTGGTACATCTATTGGATACAGTGCCAACACCAGGAATAGGCGTGTGGCATGCACCCTAAACACACTCTGAAGAAAGAGGCTTTTGGTAATGAAACCCCCATGCTCTGATATCGCTCCTCAGGACTACTCATGAACAAACTTACATTCTACTTGTCCAAAGGGGGAGAGTCACTCATCTCCTATGCAGAATCATTACTTTAAACTGTTATAGGCTACTGAAGGAAAACATATCCTTATTTGGAGTATAGTTAACATATCCATACCTTTTTCCTTGGGCTGAAACACCACTGCATTTCCAGAGTGTCCCAATATCTACCTATAGGGGAGCTTGAGTTAGCCATCTCACCCTCCCTTCACCTGATCTACCATTGTTTTTACTTACAACATATGTTAACTCTTTAGCTCCAAAAGAAGCATATACTATGCAAAACACGTTGAGCAAAGAGGAATATCACCACCCCTTAAATAGCCACCATTTTGGATACCTGACAAACCTGAGATTATGATCATACATTGTATGTCTTTTGCTTGTACCTTCTTGGAAGCTTCCTACCAATATATTAAGGGTTAATGGTGATATCCGCTCCATCTTTTTGTATTGTTCCAAGTATGATATGCACCATAAGTGTGCACAGCCTATTGCATTAGGATGTGCATCCCAAAGCTCAAACACACCTGTATACATACACGCACTCTAAATAAATGTAAAAATGTTGTAGGGCAGTGGGCAGTGTCAGTAGAGCAGTGGTGGTTTTTAGACATGTGTAGTTCGTTTATTTCCGAAATTAAAATTCAGGCAAATTTTTGTTATTTGGAAATTCGGGTGTATCCGAATTAGAATAGTACCGAATTTAAACGAATCTGAAATAATGGACAAAATTCGAATTCAAATTGTTTTCTACTAGTTTTCGAATACTTTTCGAATTTGAATACTTTTCCAATTTCCAAAGAGAATAAAATAGAATAGAAAATAAAGGAATAGAAAAAAAAAATATTTTTTCTTTTGTATTCCTTTATTTTCTATTCTATTTTATTCTTTTTGGAAATTGGAAAACTATTCGAAAATGATTGGAAAATGAGACTAATCCCGAAAACGAATTAAACAAATTTACGTAAATAGCAAAACGAAACTTAACAAAACAAATGTTTTCGTTCTGCACATGTCTAGTAGTAGTTTTTTATTTTTGTTATTTTTGTATTATTTTTTATTTAATTTTTTTACAATTTTATTTGGGTGAAATATCAGCAGGGTGAATCTGCACTGCACAGCGTGATTGGGTGTGCCCAGGCACACCCCCTGCGCATGCCTATAAAATAGGCACATAGATACCTTTATATCTGTTTTAGAAAAAAATGTTTAATACATATATGTTTTTAAAGAAATATCTATTTGTAGTGTTGTGCCAATAAAGTTCCAATTTTTTTTTCTCCATTTCTAAACATAGTCGGATGTGAAAATAAGGCAAGCATGTCCTGGAAGGATAGCGCAGCAACCTAGGTGCAGACTGCCCTATAGCGAGCTTTTGGCAGGAAGTGCCTGAGTACCTTATAAGAGCTCTAGGAGGAAATGGTGGTAAAATATGATCTGTGATGTGAAGTCACATCTAGTCATTCACCGGAGAGAGACCGAGTGGTTACGTTTTAGCTCCATGTTTGAAAAGTTTACACACTTAAGTAAATACACTTCAAACCGTCCCGATTTCCTAATAGTCATAAAGTAACATATACTATTCAGGATTGGGGCTACATAACAATTCAATTAGCAAGGTGACCCTGTCTTACCTTTTCCATGTGTCTAAAACCTATATAGGTCCAGGCTTTGCATGTCACAGTGGGCATTCCCCTGAAGGGATCTTCAGGGACTTGGTTCCATAGAGATTGACCATGGCCCTATACCCGTTTAACACTTTGCATCTAACTACAAGCATTGCACAAAAGGCTAAGGTGAGCAGCCACATGGGATCCAGCAACATTTCAGGCCATCCCCAGTATGTGGAGTCCAGGTATTGTTTTCAGGGTTGAGATTGAGGTGACACCGATCTGGTTGCACTGCTTCTATTGGTGTTAGAAGACAATAAGGTGTTGATTGAAGTACTGATTGAAGATTTGAAGTAAAATAAACTAGTTAGCCAAGAGAGATTTCCCCATAGGGGAAACACTAGAAAACTAACAAAAAAAACAACTAAGGGTTCACAGAGCGGGGTAAGGTTTTAGAGGGGACGCTAGGGGTGTGTCCTCAAAAGCTTGCCAGCCTCCAATCAAATATTCAGCCTCTGAACTGAGCATCTTGTCTAAATTACTGTAGGTTACTACTTCTTTTCTCGGTTCTCTTTCTTTCATTCTCAGTGATAGGTGACAGGTGCTTCACATCCCCTTCAATTGGTATGCTTTTTGTCAGACAGTGGTTGTCTCCATAAGAAAGAGATTTATACTGACATTAAATTCCCATTAGCTGTGAAGTAAGAAATAACTTTATAAAAAATTTTAGTATATGGGTACCCTGCCCCTAGAAGCAGCACTGGCTGACTTATGTTTAAGGAGCTCTGGACAGGCTAAAAGTAAGTAAACAATATGATTGATGGTAATGACTGCAAATAAAACGAGATTGCTTTATAAATAGTATTCTTTATGCAGACACTTTCAAGTGATAAATGCAGAACACCCTACCTGCATGATTGCATTGAAGAAACAGGTGTTTCCCAGATTTATTATGCCTTTCACAGGGACCGATGTGCTATTCCGGGAGGTGCTCTTCTTAACCTTTTCACTACTTTGTTCGCGAAGGCAAATGACCTTTAATGAACACCCTGGAAATAAAAATGTATTTTTGTAAATACTAAAGACATCTTGCTTCAATATGAAAATAAATTACATCAGGAAAAACATTGAGGTTAATTGGCTTAGACTGGAACAGCTGTTCATGGCAACCAATCAGCACCAATATTTTAATTTTCACATTTTAAAGCGGAGTTCCACCCAAAAGTGAAACCTTCGCATATATACTCCCCCCCCCCTCCTCCGGTGCCATGTTTTTGACAGGTACACTACCCCACTTCCAAGAGACTACACGGCGGCGCCGTCCTTTTTTTTATCAAATAATTTTTTATTTTGTTATTGCTTGTTACATACAAAAATTTTAAAAATGTGTTAATGAATATAGGGAAGGTAAGCATTTCATTTCTTAAGTGGACATAGAAAAAAGGAAGATTAATTCAAACGATAGTTATAATAGATATCTATTTTACAAAAAACATCTAACAAGACAATACAACAATAAACATAAACCTCTATATAGGATTCCATTTTCATTCTGTTTTCTGCTTCTTGATTTAGTATAAGTCAATCTCCTCGCCCCCATCTATCCTTCTCCCCCCTCTCTCCCCATCCCCCTTGCATAAACCATCATAAAATAAAAATTACTAGAATCAAGCCAATAAGACCAGATTTTGTTAAATTTGTGGGGAACTCCTCTATATTTATAGGCTAGTCTTTCTCTTTTCAGTATATAGTTTACCTTATTGCACCATTGTTTGTGGGTTGGTGGCATTGTAGCAATTCACTTTTGTAAGATAAGCTTACAAGCTAGATAAAGGGATCAAGTCCAAATCAGATAAATCTCTACAGGTAGAACTCCATCTGGAATTATTCCAAATATTGCTATTTTAGGTGCACTTATTATTTCTGACCGACGTAGTGTATTCAGGGTCTGGAACACTTTCTCCCAATATTTATGAAGCTTAGAGCAGCGCCAAAGCATATGTATAAGAGATCCATTAGATACGGAGCATCGTGGACATAGAGGCAATGTATACTTTCCCCAGGCATATCATTTTTGTGGAGTGTAATGAGTTCTATGTATTATAAAAAGCTGGGTCAGTTGCTGGGATGTAAGATAGATACCTCAGGTAGGATCTCAATGGCTCCTTTCTATTCCTTCTCACTAAGATCTATCAGGTCTTTTTGCCAATGGGTAAAACTATTCGACTGACAATCTACTTTCTCTGCATTTAGCAGCATCAGATAAAGGGACTGTCCTTTAGTGTAGCCCCCCTCCTCCTTCCTCCGCCACCGGCCAGTTATAAAGTGCAGCACGTTTCGCGCATGCCCAATAGAGAAAGGGCTGCCAGTTTCCCTTACCATGAATGACGGTGGCAGCACCCAAGAGCCGATCTAAATATCGGCTGGGGTGCTGACATCACGGGAACCCTGCAAAGGTAAGTGTCCTAATATTAAAAGTCAGCAGCTACAGAATTTGTAGCTGCAGACTTACATTTTTTCATGGGGGAGGGGGCGGCGGAACTCCTCTAACTGAACATGCTGATGACAGAAATGGATTGGTTGCCATGCACAGCTGCTCCAGATTCTGTCTGCTCTAGTTTTCACAAATTCTCTCCATTGTGCGCTGGCAGAGGTGGAGGACAAATAACCAATTTCCAACTCTGTTAGATAAGCAGAGAACATTTTTATCCTAAATGTAATATTTTAGATGATTATCAAGAACATTCTAAGCCATGCAAGTTACATATTGGTGTTGATTTCCTAAAACTGGAGAGTGCAAAATCGGGTGCGACTGTGCATGGTCAATCAACTTCAGCTTGTTCAAATTGGCTTTAACAAAGAAAACTGGAAGCGGATTGGTTTCTGTGCAGAGCTGCACCAGAATTTGCACTCCAGTTTTAGTAAAGCAACCCCATACATCAGTGCTTTTCCTGCATTTAGTCCAGTAGAGAACATGCAAAACTCATGTACACAAATAAATAAAAAGAATAGTTAGAAATCTAGGGTTATGGGATTACAAAGCATATTTTTTTTACACTCTTTCGGACTTAAATTGTTTTTGTCAACCTAAAATAAAAAATAAGATCAAAAGACAGGAGAAAAAACTTTGGTATAAAGGGAGCACTACAGATACAAAAAAGTGAAAGCTTTGGTTAAAATTCACATATGCAGAAGGATCCTCTGCAATTCTTCCAAGTATCCCATTTTCTAGATTACTATTTTTGGCTAATGATAAATTAATAGAAACATCCGCATAGAAACCTGTTGCTAATATGCCCTGCATGAGAGCCACCAACTGTTTGTGATGGACATCCCTCAGAACTGAAAGCAGAGTGACATTTTAGGGATCTGTAACCCCAAAAAAAGTATTAAAAAAAAAAGTGACCCAAAAGGATGTAGGTTTCTGATACAATTTGTGTTGTAGAGTATTGTACCATGTTCATCATTGATTAATGCAGAAAGTTTGGAGTTAAAAGCCAGCCATATATGGATCAAAATTCAGCAGGATCAGCAGTCATGTATGAGCAAAGGGGTAGTACCGATTTATGTGCAATTCAATGAGACTTCTCACTGTGCGGAGATAATTGGCGGGAGAACATGTTCAAACACTTCTCCCCCGATTATCTCTGTTTCATAAACTGTTTAAATATTATTTTAATATTTCAGTATTAACATTATGACACAGCCATGACCTTTTTTAATTACTACTTTACTGTTTTGAACTAAAATTCCTCACCTGCATCAATTACTCCTCTGTCCCTAAAAACAAACATATAATAAATCTCTTTCACCTCACAAAGAAAGTATTGGGGATAAAAGGGGAGCTTTGTAAATAAATGATCATTGTGAATAGCTGGGAACCCCTACTACCAGCTCTTGATCATTAGTATGAGATCACAAAAAGAAGCCCATAGAAAAAAAAAATGTTATTTCTGCAGCCAAAAGGGTAATTTTGGATGCAGTGTAAAGAATAGTGGGGCCTCTCAATTCATGTGGCACATGAAGAGAAAGGTGTTTCATGTTAGTAAAACTATACTGTACAATTAGACAATTCGTCAATTGTGGCATCTCCTATTCGATCCATGGGATTATTTGCCCACGTGCTATGATTTATGTGTGTTGTACAAAGCGCACTTTGAGATTTTGGTAAGTATAAGGGGAATATCCTTAACGGGGAGGACATCATTCTTTACCCAGACATTAAATGAGCTACATAGGGAAGGTCCATGGGGAAACCAAAGTCTTTAGAATTTAAGCTTTAGCTCCAGATACAGATTTGTGAAAGAGGCACAAAACACTCATGGGCATTCAAGACATTTTGCATATACATTGACTGCTGATTGGATATAAGACAATCTGCAACCAACTCCATACACGCTCTTCAATAAGTCCAAATTTATTGTAACTCTATAAAAAGATAAATATGTACAGCGGAAGTTAACGCATTCCAGCCATAATGCAGATTGTCTTGTATCCATTTTTTTAGCAACTGAGTGACTGCACATCCTGCACCAGAAAGCTCAGGAGGATCTCTACATAATCTGGGGTAGTAGCATGTTTTCTTGAAGATTACATTCAGTGGTGTAAGCATAAATGTTTTTTGGGAACTTTTTGGGTACTTAGATTTTATTATTATTGGAACAAAAGTACCAAATGGGTAGTGGATTATGTCATTATTACGAGATATATAATATATGACAGTTCATGTGGGACTCTTGATACATATTTGGGTCACTAAAATACACATTGCTCTCACTACAGGATTTCTTTATAATGAAACATAAATAAAATAAAAAATACTTCTGAAAGTTTAGTGAGAAAATTCCCAGATATACATTGTGGTTGCATTCTTTACAAGCATGGATAGGAGGTCTATTTTGGAGAATGTTATAGTAAAAAAAAATCCAGAATAGTTGCTGCACTAGTAACTGCTACAAATACATTATATTTGATATCCACTCAGCCAAACACTGGCACTATAGAGTAGAATACATAAACTTTTAAACGTGCATTAGATGAGGGAGTATATTGGGGGATTTGTGACTTCAGTTACTATTTACATCCTATGCTTTGGCCTGTACCCGGCTCTGCCACAGCCAACAGCAAATAAAAATAAAATAAAATGTCAGCAAGAGCTCCATCTACTTCAAACTACTTTTTCCAATATACAGTACCTAAAAAAACTTGTGTATCCCACTTCCTCATCCACTGCCAATAACTGTTGTCCTGGATGTTTATGTGTTGGTAAAGCACTGACCAAACGCCAAAAACAAACTGCAGATGTTTTAAATGAGCTCCATAACGATGGCTAAGAGGGCAAGTTAGGATCCTAAAAAGCTAGAATATCCTGTTTTCCACCCTAAAATGTCTGATATATTCGATGAATGTGCACAAAGAGTCCAAAAACCTACATGAATAAAAGAAAAGCAACCAGTATGGTACAGCTAGTATTGTTAATACAATAAATGAATCCACATATATATATTTTTTAAATGAGGGCATTTGAAGTTGCAGTCTCATTAACTTATAGCCTTAAGACAACAAGAGAATTAAGATTTCAATTGTAGTCTCAAATTCCACTGGCAACTTCCATGCTGTCGCCATCAGTGTTCTTAAAATGAGTATTAGTGACATATTCAGACTTTAAAAAAATATTGATTAACACAGCATGTCAATGCAAACGAGTTATGGACTTAATAAACGCCAGGAATGGTGATTCTGCAATGCAGATTCTTGACATATGAGCTCACATCTGCACTAATGAGTTAAAGAGCGAGTCTCATTAAAGAGTTCTGGGGACATTGCAGGGACCAATTTATGTTAATGGAATGTTTATGCCAAAAGGTTCTAGTGCAGTCGTAAGCTAAGGAAAGGAGACTCCTCCATGGGGAGTTCTTGTGCTTCTCCTACATGAACCAGAAAGAATGCATAATTAAAGTTCTGAAAACCTACATTTAATTAAAGAGGAATAAAACGAGACTGACAAGTCGCACATAATATTTTCCAGTACGCTGATCAGATGCTACTGTCCAGGCATGCATGTCTTCCAGGTTCAAGCTGAATCTGCAGGATATGTTAAAAGGTGCACTGATATTGGGAACACATCATTTTTTCATATTGTCTCTGCTGGTGTGGAAACTGTTTTACAGACAATTAAATTACTGTAATCTTATCAAGCAATATAAAAACTAGACATTTGAAATATAGTGTGTAAATGTGATATCAAAAACCAGCAAGCAATGAAGATTCTGAATCAACCCCCTGCACACTATTTTATACACCCTTTCATATTTCAAGCAAACTTTTGCATAAAAAACAGGTATTCCTGGTTTGTATATATTGCATTGTACAGTCTGTTAACAAGGGTTAAATTCAGAATATGCAGCGCTAAAGTGGATGAAAAGTCTAACATTAACTATTCCTAAAATGTTTCCCTCCCCACCTCCTACCTATCCTGTATAAAAAAAAAAAAAAAGGTGTGTTCTTGTCTATTTTTAATTCCTTCCACCAGCCAGGTGATTTTGCAGATATCAGGCTCCCCTGTATCAGTGAACAGCTACAGAGTAGAGGAGAGGGTGCAAAACAATGTCTGGGCCATAAGAGCCTATGGGTGACATCACAGCCATTATTGAGCGCTCCCATACACAGAGCTGCAAGACCAAGTGTCCAGACTGGGGGGCCGTGTCCAAGATGGTGATGGGAGCAGACGTGTAGGATTAGAGAAGGATTATTATCCTTCTCTAATCCTGGTGTGGAACCACCGCAATCCGCTTTCATAACACCTGCCCTGCCTTCCTGAGCCCTGGGATATGCGGGGGACCAGATCCGGAGGAGACAAAATACACCTGTTGTGCATACCCCGCCAAAACCCAGGCCTACTGCTTTCCCCTCAGCCTGCCGCATGGAAGCTCAGAAGGAGGCCCCGCCAGACAAGGCGATCCTCACCGACTCCCCAGCCTTTGACGCTCTGATGCTAGCCATCGCAAACTGCCAATCTACCCTTACCGTTAAGATCGACCACGTCCAGATTGAGGCGGCTCTCATCTGCTGGGATATGGACGTGATCCGCGAGCGGGTGGCGGAGGTGGAGGGTCTCCGGCGCTGGGGATAACCAGAGAGCTCATCACTCCGACATGCTGTCTCTGAAAACCAGGGCGAAAGTTCTGGAGACCAGGGCCAACAACTTGCGGGTCCTGGGCCTGCCGGAGGGCGCAGATCCGGTCACTTTATTGGAGCGGCTGCTCCCTTCCCTGCTTCCCAACGCCCGCTTCTCTCCACACTTCTCAATTGAGCGGGCTCACCGCATTCCGGCGACCAGAGGCCCGCAGGGAGCGCCACCGTGCACCTTCATCTTTAAGCTCCTCCATTACCGGGACAGGGACACGGTCCTCCGCGCGGCCCGCCTGCAAGGTGAGCTGAAATTTGATAACACCAGGCTCCATATCTTCCCCGACTACTCGGTGGAGACACAACGCCAGCGCAAGTCCTTCGACCACGTCCGTGCTCTGCTCCAGGATAAAGGGATAAAATACAGCATGCTATTCCCTGCTAAACTGAGGGTGCAGGATGGCGAACGCACGCAATTCTTCACATCCCCCAAAGATGCAGTGGCCTGGGCTGAGGCACTGCCACGCTGAGTTCCTTTGTGACTGTTTTTTGCGCTCAAGGCTGTGAGTATATTGCATGGGGGCCCCTGCTGTTTATTTGAGGCGGTCTTCATGAGACTACATTGTGGGATTGGTAGGCTGACTGTCCCCGGTTGACTCTGGTGTTCTGGTGGCCATGGGTTTCCCCTTTGCTGGGTGGGGAGGCGGGTGGCGGGGTGCCTTTGGTTTGTGTATCCCCCCCTTTCCCAGAGCTATGCTCCTGGTCTCCATTTCCCGCCTTGTCCCTGGTGGACACTAGAAAAAAAAAGGTACAGCGCTAAAACATAAATGTGACCACCAAAAAATATTTATAAATTAGTGAAGAGTAAATGAATAAATCAATTGTGAAATGAGAACAATTGTTCAATTAAAGTTCAAAAAATTCCGATTGATCCAAATCCATATATTGAAGAAAGACTCATAAAAAATGTTAAAAGAAGAAAAATCCTCCACCAAAAAGGGACACCCGATAAATAAAGATGCAGTCTCCTTACCAGATGATAAGACCGGTATTGCAACGGTCTTATAGGGCCCAGGGATATTTAAAAGTCTTCCCAAAAGACTATCTCTGAAGCTGGAACGAATCTCACAGACTGTGTGCGTGCCACCAATAATTATCACTTCAAGCTCCTCCACAGTCCACCTTTTTGGTGGAGGATTTTTCTTCTTTCAACACTGGACCTATGAAGACTGTCCTACGGGTGTGGCGCTCCTCCAGGGCGAGGGGCGTAAAGCCGGGTCTGTCTCCCCCCCATACTCCCCTGTGGGCTAATCCCCTTCTTCCTCACTTATACACGATTTCTGATCCTGCATTTTGGGAACGGAGGGACATCCTCACTCTCCGGCTTGTGATGCCGAATGGTAGGATCATGTCGTTCCAGGAGCTGAGACGGACTTACAACCTTCCCCCCTCCTTCCAATTTCGATACTGGCAGCTCAGACATGCCCTTGCCTCACAATTCCCGGACCCAATGACTCTTGAGTCGGATTCCATTGAATGCCTCCTGGTATGGGGTGTGATAGGGAGTCCCCTTTCTTCCCTTTACCTCCGACTCAAGGTGACTCATGACACGGACATGACCGGGGCCCTGGGTAAATGGAGTACGGACCTTGATGAGGAGGTGTGGGAGGATTGTGTCTCCTCCTATATCCCCTCCATGATAGCCTCCCGTGACCATTTTATTCAACTGAAGTTTCTGCACAGGGCCTACTACACACCGCAAAGGCTGGCTGGGATATATCCCTCTAGGAGCCCGCTTTTTACCCGTTGCTCACTTGAGATGGGGACATTCTTTCATATGGTATGGTCCTGGGTTGAGGGCGATCCTGGGTCCCTCCCCTCCCTCTAATAGGTACGTACACAGATTTTATTTTTTTACACAGGTTAAGCAGCATGGCATAGTCCTGATCAAAAGTTTAAGACCACTTGAAAAATGGCAAAAAAAAATTATATTTTACATTGTTGGATCTTAACAAGGTTCCAAGTAGAGCTTCAACATGCAACAAGAAGAAATGAGAGTGAGACAAAACATTTTTTGCGCATTCAATTTAATGAAAATAACGATTAAACTGAAACAGGCTGTTTTTTTTGCTGAACTGCATAAGCAGGGTCTCTTATCAAGACACTGGACGATCCTCGACCCAAATTAAGGCCCTTACTGGTGCTGACTGCAGCCCCATAACCATCAGACGGCATCTGAGACTGAAGGGCTTCAAAAACAAAAAACTTCTTCAATAACCTCGTCTCCTTGAACGCCACAGAACTGCTCGTTTGGACTTTGCAAGAGAGCACCAAACATGGGACATTCAAAGGTGGAAGAAAGTTTTATTCTCTGATGAGAAAAAATGTTACCTTGATGGTCCTGATGGTTTCCAACGTTACTGGCATGACAAGCAGATCCCACCTGAGATGTTTTCTACACGCCACAGTGGAGGGGTCGCCATAATGGTCTGGGGTGCTTTTTCCTTCAGTGGAACAATGGAGCTTCAGGAAGTGCAGGGGCGTCAAACAGCCGCTGGCTATGTCCAGATGTTGCAGAGAACATTCCTCATGACTGAGGGCCCTCGTCTGTGTAGCAAAGACTGGGTTTTTCAACAGGACAACGCTACAGTACACAATGCCCGCAGGACAAGGGACTTCTTCCAGGAGAATAACATCACTCTTTTGGCCCATCCTGCGTGTTCCCCTGATCTAAATCCAAATGAGAACCTTTGGGGATGGATGGCAAGGGAAGTTTACAAAAATAGACAACAGTTCCAGACAGTAGATGGCCTTCGTGCGGCTCTCTTCACCACTTGGAGAAATGTTCCCACTCACCTCATGGAAACGCTTGCATCAAGCATGCCGAAACAAATTTTTGAAGTGATCAACAATAACGGCGGAGCTACTCATTACTGAGTTCATGTTTGGAAGTTGGATTTCTGTTTTGGGGGGGTTTAGTTTTTTTTTTGGAGGTGTGGTCCTAAACTTTTGATCAGCTGAAAAACAGCCTGTTTCAGTTTATTCGTTGTTTTCATTAAATTGAATGCTCAACAAATGTTTTGTCTCACTCTCATTTCTTCTTGTTGCATGTTAAAGCTCTACTTGGAACCTTGTTAAGATCCAACAATGTAAAATATGATTTTTTGCCATTTTTCAAGTGGTCTTAAACTTTTGATCAGGACTGTAGTTAGGGTTTTTACCACTTTAACATGAAGTCACACCTTCTTAGTAACCTACATATGATATACAGTACCTATCTATCATGTTTCAGAAATAGAAGTATTAATAGTTTGATTTTATTAAATAAAAAAATGGAAAGTAAATGAATAGAACAGAAATCAAAATCAAGCCAATGGATTGGTGTGGCCAGCTTTTGTCTTCAAAACAGCAATTTTTCTAGGTACACGTGCACCCAGTTTTTGAAGGTACTGGATAGGTAGGTAGTTCCAAACATCTTGGGAGAACTAACCACAAATCTTCTGTGTGTGTAGACTGCCTTAAATCCTCCTGCCTCTTTATGTAATCCCAGACAGATGCAATGTCGAGATCAGTGCTCTGTGGGGGCCAAAATATCATTTCCAGGACTCCTTGTTTCTCTTTATGCTAAAGAGTTACTTAAGGACATTGGCGGTATGTTTGGGGTTGTTGTCCTGCTGCAGAATAATTTTAGGGCCAAATCACATGCCTCACTGATGGTATGGCATTAAGAATCAGCAATTGCCTGTATTTCTCAGCACTGAGAACACCATTAATCCTGACCAAGTTTACAACTCCATTTACAGAAATGCAGCCCCAAACTTTCAAGGAGGAAACAAACGGCCTCCTGCTACAGAAAAATGTTTCAAATTTTGACTCAGTAGTCCAGAGCACCTGCTGCCATTTTTCTACACCCCAGATCCTATTTTCATGCAGAGTTGCTTTGTTTCCATATCAGAGGTATGGCTTTTTGGCCACAATTCTCCAAAGACCACTTCTGCCCAGACTTCTCCAGACAGTAGATGGGTATAGCAGGTTCCTACAGGTTTCTGCCAGTTCTGTGTTGATGGCACTGCTGGACATCTTTCGATGTCGAAAGGGAAGCATGCATGATGCATCTGCTGCCCTAAGTTTCCTTGGCCGACCACTGCGTCTACGGTCCTTAATATTGCCTATTCTTTATGCTTGTTCAAAAGAGATTGAACAGCACATCTTGAAACCCCAGTCTGCTTTGAAATCTTTGCCTGGGAGAGACCTTGATGATGCAGTATAACTACCGTGTATCTTGTTGCTGTGCTCAGTCTTGCCATGGTGTATGACCTGTAATATGAAACGGTCTTCTACAACCTCACCTTAGTAGCAGAGTTTGGCTGTTCTTTACCTAGTTTTAAGCCTCCTACACAAATGTTTTTGTGCAAGTGTGATGCCGCGTACACACGATCATTTTTCGGCATGAAAAAAACGTTGTTTTTCAAAAACGTCATTTAAAATGATCGTGTGTGGGCTACACATCATTTTTCAGGTTCTGAAAAACGACAAAAAAAATTCTAACATGCTGCATTTTTTAACATTGTTTTAAACGATGTCGTTTTTCGGGTTGTAAAAAATGATCGTGTGTGGGCTATATATATTTAAAATTCGCCCATGCTCAGAAGCAAGTTATGAGACAGGAGCGCTCATGTTTTTTTTTCATGCTGGAAAATGATCGTGTGAAGCCTTAGGGCAGGTGTAGGCAACCTTGGCCCTCCAGCTGTTTTGAAACTACAAGTCCCATGAGACATTGCATGACCCTGACAATCACAGGTATGACTCCTAGAGGCAGAGGAGTGATGGGATTTGTAGTTTCACCACAGCTGGAGGGACAAGGTTGCCTCCCCCTGCCTTAGGGTATTCACACCAAATATTGATTTGATTTTAAAAAAATAATCACTTTGCTTTTTGTAAATTACTAAATATAAACCAATTATAACACATTTTTTTTAAAGTATTCTTACTTTACAGCATTTCTTCGCACCTGCCTAAAAGGTTTGCACAGTATTGTATATAGTTTGGACAGCTGTATTTATTAAAACTACTTCTGACCGTTCTATCTAAAAACATCTGATGCTTACTGTATCTCTCCTTTTCATCTTATGGCTATAGGTAATTAATTTACATAGCCTGTTAAACATGAGCATTAATAGGAGTGACAGATCAGGAGACTCTGGACCGGTTAACCACAGTGTGAGGTTACAATGGGTAGGACAGACCACACGTGTCTTGGCCTGTCACTCAAAAACACATAATTAGAGTGGGCTGGTAAGCCTAGGAGTCCAACAGCAGTTCCTGCCCACTTTAGCGAGTGTCAGCACGATGATGTCTCACTCCTTTCTAGATTTAGGTGAAGCAGAGTGCTTGTGGCAAAAGAAGTGAAGAATTCATTGAAGTTCAAGAAAGGACTATTTATATTCTCTATGAATATTGCTGCCAGAAAAGTTCAACTGTCAAATGTCAGAGCCACTGCTGGTTGCTGAAGTTCTGGCATGCAAAACATCAATCACAAGGGACGAGGTTTGGCAACCTGAGGGGCAGTGCTTAAAGAGGAGTTCCACCCAAATTTGAACTTCCGCTTATCCCACTCCTCACCCCCTTACATGCCACATTTGGCATGTAATTTTTTTGGGAGGGGAAGTGGGGGCTTCAGGAAGAGTGGGACTTCCTGTCCCACTTCGTCCTTCCTGTAGGCGACTAAGCTTAATCGCCTACAGGAAGGGGCTGCTGTAGGCGATCGCCTAGGACACGTCACAGGTCCTGGGCGATCTCCTGGCCAATTACACGGCGCAGCGCCGGGCCGCGCCGCTCGCGCATGCGCAGTGGGTGCCCGGCCGTGAAGCCGAAAGCTGTCACGGCCGGGTGCCCACACTGAGAATGAAGACGCCGGCCGGGGAGGGGGGGGAGAGGAGCGGAGCCACAGCCGGCGCGTCGCTGGAGCGCTGGAGCAGGTAAGTGTCTGTTTATTAAAAGCCAGCAGCTACACTTTTTGTAGCTGCTGACTTTTAATAAACATACAAATTGGCTGGAACTCCCCTTTAATATTGACTTGGGCAGTAGTCAAACTTCCATGTACAGACTGGTCCTAGGATCCAAGTGGGTTCCATAGGGATATATGTAAAGTCTAACAAAGTTAAAAGGGGTTATAAACCCTTGTCTTTTTTCACCTTAATGCATCCTATGCCCTGGGTACTCGGCTCTTGATTGTATAGATTGATAGCAGCACAGCCATTGGCTCTCACTGCTGTCAATCAAATTCAATGATATGGGCGCCAGGGGGTGGGGCCGAGTCTGGCATTCTGTGTCAATAGACACCGATTTTTTTATTTTTTATTTTTTTTATTGAAAAGCCTATGGTGTGCAAAACACACTCAAAAACTCCACCCGGTGCCCAAAAAAATGTACACACACATAAAGAGTGAAACACAAAAACATGCACAGGGTGCTACGTCAATCGGTCCTCCATAGCGAAGGACCTGACCCTGATCCCCCGGGGCGTTAGGCTCCAGACAGGGACTGAGGTACTCACATGGTCCGAGCAGCCGAAGCCGACACGGACCCCATTCTTTGGAGGGTCTGCCGAAACAGAACCCACCCAAGTACTAGGTGGGGCTACCCCGAAGGAAGACCCCATGAGACCAGGCTAACTAAGCCAGAAGGCCATGTCCACCCACTCCCAAGACATTCAGGGCTGGCCCGAGGACCAGCACCCTAGAGGAAGATGAGGAGAGTGAGAGAAATGTGACCATCGTGTAATACGATGGCCAGCCCTCCGGCCAGGAAACAAAAATTCCTCTGGGCCCGGCCCTAGAGGCAGGTGTATAAAAAATGTGTGTATGGTGACGTGACCTAGGTGCCAAACTCAAAGTGCCCTCTCAAACACTTGTGCAAGTATGGCACCCCTGGACTGCCACTCCAGGGGCACATCACCATACGTTTTTTTAAACCAACCCTGACCAACAGCCCGGACAGTCACAGCCCCCTTCCCCACCAGAAAGGATATAGAGCTCCGGAAGCTCAGGGAGAGTGCCCTTACACCTCTTTCACTCCCTACCTAAATTATACTCGAGGGGTACTAGCCTTCATTAGACCCCCCCTTAACAGTAAAGTGAGGTCGACGTTCCCTCTCAAGAAACTGGCAAGGTTAGGAACTGCATCAAATCCAGGCCAGAATGCCAGGGACCCGACCCTTCAGCTTCGACCACATGTTTCTCCGTCCCGATCAGAAGGCTTTCACCTCCACGCCAGCAGGTTTTGCATCCTCCACCACCATCCCTTTCCACCTCGCAGTGTACTAGGGACGGTTAGCATAGTGCCACCTCCTGGCAACTGATAAGAACAGATACTACACTTGATCTTAGCCAAAAGGCAGAGAAGCGACAGACATAGATGCTGGACTCAGGAGCATGTCCGTAAGGCAATCCTCTGGGAGAGCGCTTCTCCCAGGGGGTTAGCCCATGTGGGGAGGAGCCACGAGAGCCGCCGGGGAGAACAGAAGACACCAGAAAACAAACTGCACAGTGGAGGCAAGTATGATATGTTTGTTATTTTTTTTTAAAACGAGGGTTTACAAACCTTTTAAGGACCGGGTTCACATAAAAAAAAAAAAGAAGGACTTCCTGCTTACCCTGCCCTTTTTATATTTTTTTTAATTGCAGAGTCCATGTAATGGGATGAAAGGTTTTGTGCAAGAAGCTCTTGAGTCACCTCAGATCACTGCTGCTACGTCTACTTCCCAAATCCTCTACAGGTTTAAAGCGGATGTGCCACTAAACAAATATATTAAAAGCCAGCAGCTACAAATACTGCAGCTGCTGACTTTTAATATAAGGACACTTACCTGTCCTGGAGTCCAGCGGTGATCGCAGCAGATGACGAGCCGATCGCTCGTCACCCTGCTGCTCCCCCCTCCATCCACGGTGAGGGAACCAGGAAGTGAAGCGCTCCGGCTTCACTGCCCGGTTCCCTACGGCGCATGCGCGAGTCGCGCTGCGCCCGCCGATTGGCTCCCGCTGTGTGCTGGGAGCCGAGTGTTCCCAGCATACAACGGGGGATGGACGGGAAGGGGAAAAAAAACCCGTCCTTTGCCCGTATCGTAGGGCCGGAAGTGGGTGCAGATACCTGTCTGTAGACAGGTATCTGCACCCCCCTCCCCCCTGAAAGGTGTCAAATGTGACACCGGAGGGGGGGAGGGTGCCGATCAGCGGGACTCCACTTTAGAGTGGAGATCCGCTTTAAGATTTACTGCAAAACTCTGCAGCCCTTAAGATGCCAAAAAGTAAGCCGGAAGGACCCGCCGTGAGCCGGCGACAAAGTCACTGAGGTACCTTAGTGCTCTACCCTATCTGGCTTGCCCTCTCCTTCCACTTTCTTTTCTCTGTTTCTCGTATATTTTAGGATGTTTTGTGTGCACAGTTAAATGTGATATCAGTATCAAAGTGCTGCACGCTACATAGTTTCTCTGGAACGACCCCCACTGCAGCTAGTATGCATAACATTGAGGTTCGGAGGTTGATATCCCTCCCCCCACCTGCACTATGTATATCTTAGACAAGTCCATATACCTTTTTTTCTACTTTTATATGTTCACTACATCTGAACATGTACACTGCTGTTTTGTTTTTTATTGACAAACAAAAAATAAAAAAAATTGTCATTTAAAAAAAAAAAAGCCTTTTTTTCCACTTGAATATGAGATAAAAATCCCACACAATCCTTTATATTTATGTTTCTATTCTAAAGTTAGTAGGAGCAGTTTTCAGAGGCTGTAGGGGACATACGGTAGTTCTGCCAAAACTGATTTTGGATTGGCAACCTGGCATGTTTTTTCCCCCAGTGTTGAACATGCTGTTAGCTATTTAAACATTATATTATAAATATACCTATTCATTTACATTGTACAATATAGGCAAACAAGCGCTTAAGCAAAGAATTTGTAATAGCTTGACAAAATACACATTACCTAAAACTATATAAGAAAGGACATACCTCTATAGACATCTCATGCGTCTGATGCATAACATATGGCACATTCAAGAACAGTGGGCCAAAATATATAAATAAAATACATTTACCTACTATATACAGATAACTAAAGAGAGAAAAATGTGTGTAAATAATTCTCAGTATCGGTGTAACACAGTTGTTGCCTTATCTCCATTGGCATTTATAAACATCTGGGAGTGTATCTTAAAGGAAACAATGTTCAGGAGCCATCTGGACAAAACTGCGGGCAAAATGAAATGCGAAGCATATGGAAAAGCAGATTTTTCTCTTCCCTGCAGCAGTACAGGATGACAAATGTCAAACTTAGATGTGAGCACGCTTGACTGTGCTATGCTTTGCAGCACCACCTGGCTCTCCTTGCCTGGCCACCAAATATGGACAGCACTGCCACAGCGGACCATGTCTGCAGGGGAAACTCAATAAATGCATTTCACTTCATGGTTAAATGGCAGCTTCACACAAGTACCAACATCCCATTTGTTTTGCCTGATGTGTGAATCCATGAAAAAGAGAAAGGCTTTTACTTGCCTTTTCATTTTTCTATAAAAGGTTACTGTAGTAAATAGGTTCATGGCAATACTTCACAAAATAACTTTATGAAAGAGTGATTAATTTGCAAAGGCATAATAAAAATATTTGGTTTGAATTGTTATTGCAATTTAGAATATTGAATTGAATTGCAATTTAAAATTATTGCATCTAACCAAGATTTGTAGACTGGTAAAATACATGTCAGACTGCTGACACAGACACCCTTTGTGATGCAAAACGTTTCTATAGTAGAAGACAAATGTAAAGTGTAACTCCATTTATTTTTTTATTTTTTTGTGGGGGGGTGTCACAACTTCTGCTAATTTGTTTAATTCCGTCTTTGGTCCAGTTGGAAAGATTCCTGTTAACATCCTGAAGTTGTGGTAATATTGTAACTGGAATAAGACGTGAGGGAAAAGCTCCACTGGGGACAACAAAAATCTTGCAAGGGTTCTAACCCATTTATCCCCTGTCCTAAGCAAAAAAAAAAAAGTTTTGCCTGGAGTGTTGCTGCAAATGAGAAAAACTTTACAGAATATATTAAATTAGAAACAAAGACATATTACAAGACAGAAGAGATATTCTAAAGCATAAATAAAAATTATTGTACAAATTTACAGAAACGCCTTAGGTTAAACATGCTTCAATTTGCCAATAAAAAGCATTGCACTTTTAAAGGGGTTGTAAAGACAAAAATATTTTCCTCTTAAAGTCTGACAGTAGCTGATAAAGTAAAAAGTAATGTTTTGCATTTTAACTAGTTTGATACCTGTTGAAATGGAGCCGTTTTATTCACCTCCAGCACTCCTGAATCGTTATTCTCACTGACTTCCTGGTTTGCAGTGCGCATTCATTCTCTATATCACGGCCTAATGGGAACTACAGTTCCCATTAGGCTTAGCCTCCATGCCTGTGAGGGATAAGAGAGCATCTTCACGCAGGGCTGTAGTCATAGGGAGGGGGTGAGCACATTCTGCTTTCCACCATGCAAAACGGCTCAGATGATGGTGGAAAGCAAGAAGAGGAGTGACAAGAAATGGCATTTTCAAACCTGGATTACTGTATTTTGGAGGTCAAAAGGAAAAAACGAGGTAAGTGATATTTAAATGCTCTAGCTTACAGCAATCAATTGATCTAATACAAAACCAACCTTTAGTGTTTCTTTAATATTGGTTGTTGTACTACATACCAGAATTGTAGATTGTGTAATAAAACGTCATTCCCCTTTTCTATATAAAATGAATAGCCTACAACCCATTGGCATACATGTTTGATGATGAGCTTTTGATCTCCCCTGAGAGTATTCTACTCCTTGTCTGATGGTTGTTCACATCAGGTCAATCTTTTCATAAATACCAGAGTGGGCATGGCCACCGTAGTCTGCTAATATTTATCCTAGCCAGACTGGCTCGTTTTTTAAGCCTGAAGATTTTGACAACTACTCAAAACAACCTTTTTATAAAAAATACATGTCTCTTAACTTACTTTGACGCAGCGGCACAGGTGTGACATCTGAAAAATAAAATAGCCCCCATGTTCCTGGTACCCAGCACTCGTTAGTGCTCAGCTGGCTAAATTGCTATACAGTACTCACTAAGGTGTCCGTTTATGAGCCCAGGTTCACACTGGGTACGATTTCCTTCGATTTGAGATGCGATTTCACATGTGAAATCGCATCTCAAATGGGCGGCATTTTCCGGCAATGACACTGTCCTAATCGGTGTGACACCGCATCTGCGGCGCTGCACCGATTTCAAAAAGTAGTTCCTGTACTAATTTTTGCGATTTCTGGCAGAAACCTGCACAGATGTCTCTTAAATCGCGGCCGAAATCGGGACTGCCAGCGGGAGTGAAATTGTGCGAGTTCAGCTGAACTCGCATGGCTTCACTCCCGCAGCCCAGTGTGAACCAGGGCTGAAGCAGTGATCAGTGATCCCAGGGATCCCAGGACCATCAACCTCACTTTAGGATACAGAATTGTTATTACAAAATAACAATTCTGTATCCTAAAGTGAGGTTGATGGTCCTAGCTCTGTTTTATATTAAAACTGTATGTTTTTATGTATAAATAAATGAATTTTTACTACATTGATTCATGTCATCAGTACCAAGAAAGTCCAATTGATATTTTTTGTCTGGGTAATAGTCTGTGTGAGCTTGCGGTACTAGCAGCCGCTACTCCTCTATTCCTGGTCCCCCTCTTTTTCCAAATTTTTCAAATCAAATTTAATCAGTTCAATATAAAATCTTTTTGGTACAAGTCAGATGTACTGCAGTGCAGACGTCACATAACTACCTTGCATGGCAAGAGCCCGCTGCACCTTTAAAAAAAAAAAAATTGGTTTGTTTTATTTACATTTTTTTAAAGCCTGGGGCTTAGCTTTTTAACTGATTTCGTCCATTTCCCCCCCCCCCCCTCAGATTTCACTCCCGCTATAGATCATTCTATGTTATTATTCTGCGCTGCCAGCAAAGGTGGACCATGTCTGCAGTGTGGAAATATATTAAAGTTTCTGATAAAGACCCCAAATTTGCAATCTGCAGTCTTTGCTCAGCAGAAATTTCCTGGACGGGGGGTACAGTGCCAAGGAATTTTTCAAACAACAGGTTTGATACACCACCTGAACACACGTAATCCAGTTCAGCATTCAGAATACAAGAAAACAGTACCACTTCCAAAAAGTGCCTCAGGCTTAACGCCATCTGTGGTCACAGTCTTTGAAAAGGTTAAAAAATTAGCAAGTGACCATCCCAAAGCTCGTGCCATTACAGATAAAATTATGGAATTTATTGCATTAGACACCCAGCCATTCTCTGAGGACATTGGATTCCGTAGGCTCAAATTTCAATTGCAAAACATCCTACTTAACGCACATGAGTTTGTTGGATCACACACTGCAGCAGCAATATCTGATGCTTTAAAAACCATGCTTGACACTTGGCACATTGAGAAGTCTAAAGTGCATTTGATTGTCCGAGAGAATGCGTGGAACATGGCAAAGGCAATGGAGGACAGTGAACTTAAAAGCATGCCGTGCATGGCACACACAATGCAATTGGTTGTGAATGAAGGATTGCCGAGTCAGCGCACCATATCTGATATTGTATCAAAAAGGTAGAAAAAAATGTGGGTTACTTTAAGCATTCTCTGCTTATTCCAGATTACAAGCTTTGACAGATACAGTTTGGAATGCCACCGATTTGATCTGATATGTTTGAAGACATTTTACATGAATGCACCCGGGTCCATAGCAGGCCCACAACAAGTGCAGCTACCCAACAGCTGCAGATTTATTTGGCCGAGAAGCCTATCGCCATAAGCGACAATCCCCTTGAGTACTGGCGCATCAAAGTTTTCCTTTGCTTGCACAGATTGCATGCAGATATCTGCCCCAAGTAACAGTACAGAGAGTGAGAGACTATTCAGTCTAGCATCTCATATTCTTGATGAGAAGCAAAATCGTTTCTCATGTGAGAAAGCTGAACAACTTTTGTTCTTACAGCAAAATCTGTCACTTTTACTGAAATAGATTTAGAAACCCGTAGCATAGACCAATTCATTTACAATGTTGAACAAATTGGACTGGTATTAGACTGTGCTATTGGACAATTGGAACATACAACATAGGATGACTGACTACCAAGTATGTTCCAATTGTCCAGTTGTGCCATTGGTTGTTCATTGTAGTTCTACAGTTTTTTTGCCCTTCTTCAATTTAAGAGAGAACTCCAGCTTTTTAACTACTGTACATACATAGTTTGTTGCCGTTGGGTCAAACTATGTCTCTCCCTAAGCTGTCAGCCCGCTGCATGTGCAAAACTTTATGTTCTGTATCTGAGGCTGGCTACATACTACAGACTAGTCTACATTGCTTGCTGCGATTGGCTGAGCGCCGCTACTGTAGACTAGTCTGTGTTGCGGGAAGTCTCCGCCCAAACCCAGGGCCGGAACACGTGTGGTCTCCTGTATGACTGTGTATGTAACCCGCAGCTACATACATACACTTTTATCGCTCATGCAGACGCTGACACCTTAGGGAGAGAGCACTGAATTACTAGTTCAGATTTAAGTTGAAAATAAAATATATCATTTTTTTTATTATATAATATTTATCATATTATCTATGTTGTTATATAACTTTGCCATTATAAAGGGATATGAAACAGAATAAGAAAAGTAACACACAGAGGTTGATTCATTTACTAAATATTAAATAAAAAATGGAAGCCAATTGGTTAATCTAACCTAACCTAACCTTCTATGCAGAGCTGCATTAGATTTTGCACTCTCCAGTGAAGAGTGCAAAATCTGGTGCAGCTCTGTGTAGAAGGTTAGGTTAACCAATCAGCTTCCATTTTTTTTGTCAAAGCTTTGAACAAGCCAAAGAATTTCGAAGCTCATTGGCTAGCCCAATATACGCAACTGTGCTATATTTTTCAATCTCTTAAATTTTAGTAAATAAACTCCACAATCTCTGGTGCTTAGTAGTGGGCCCCAGACTGTTGCCTACATTTTTCCCTGCTGACTTAACTGGACATGCCTCGCCTTGATGCTCTATGATTAGGAAAGTCAGTGGATAATAGTTACACTGTCTGAAAAATAAAACAAGACACCTAGTGCATTATCTTAAGGAAGACCCCTCTTTGTTAATAATATTTGTAACTTAAGTAATATACAGAACAAACCAACAGGTGTACTATCAACCTTGTCATCAAAGTAAGCTTCCAGTCCACAATACATCATACCACATCACCTATAGCCTAGGACAACTGGAAAGCCCAACAGGCGAATGTGTTTTGAGGACTTGCCTCTCCTTGGAGCTCTGGCTCTAAGGAAGAGGCAAGTACTTGAAACACCTTAGCCCAGTGTTTCTCAATTCCAGTCCTCAGGCCCCCCCCCAACAGGTCAGGTTTTCAGGATTTCCATTATTTTGCACAGGTGATTAGATCAGTTTCACTGCCTTAGTAATCACCACAGCCTTTTCATCTGAGGGAAATCCTGAAAACCTGACCTGTTGGGGGGGCCTGAGGACTGGAATTGAGAAACACTGCCTTAGCCTGTTGTTGGGTTTTCCATTTGTCCCACTACCATTATGTGAATGATGATGTATCGTGGGCTGGAAGCTGGCGTTTTACTTTGACAACAAGCTTTGATACAACTGACCTGACAGCTTAGTAGTACGATGTGTACAATAGCCCGTGAGCCCTCTGTCTTGATTTATGGTTCTTCTATTTTTTAACAAAATAAACAAATACCGTACATCAACTGAAACATAGAGGATCTTAGTCTTTGGCATTTTTATATTATGCCTGTTTTTGTTTTTATTTAATTTTGTTTTTTATTATTAATTATGGTGCAATGTGCACTGACTGCAGGATATGTACAATTCTGATACTCTAAGTTACTTTAATTTATTTTATTTTATTTTATTTTCTGTGTCCACTGTCCAATTTATGTGGGTTACTTTTTATTAAAGTACTTATTTACATTACTGGATTGTACTATTTTTTTATTCACAAAATTAATGATTAAGTCGAATATGAATATTAATGAATATAACACAATTTTATATATCAAATCATTTTTTTGTTTATTAATTTAAAAAAACAGTCCTTTTCGGTATCGGTTTAGGTTTTCGGCCTAGTGTATTTTTCATTTTCAGGTATCGGATTCGGCACCAAAAAACCCATTCGGTGCACCTCTGAAAATGAATGTGAACTGCTAGACAGAGTTAATTTGGCTTGTTGCTGGCTGGGAAGTGAGCTGCGAATTTCTGTTTTTTGACACGTCACCCTTCCATGTGCTCCTTGCGGCAAAGGTCAGTTTTAGGTTGGGGTGGTTGCGATTTGTTTGTACTGTTGGTGAGGAAACGCAATGGATCCCTTTTTAGCCACTGTGCTACTGCTGGGTGTTCAGTGCGTCCCTGGTGCACACCTACGCAGGTTGCAGTATGCATATTCCAGGTGCAGTTTGCATTTTTTAATACACATTTTTAATCCATTAAAGTCTATGGAACCAAATTCTAGGAAAAAAGCCCATGGCCCTTTCCATAAAATGCACAAATGTTTACTACATCCATAGGAAACCATATTAAATGGACTGGAGTGTGCAAAACTGAAAACACACTAAAAAATGCATATGTGTGAACCAGGCCTTAAGGAGTGGTGGGCTCCCTCCAGGCATACCTGCCCTTAATTTATCCATTATTATATACTGAACGTCCTCCAACTTTGGAGACTTTCAAAACATATAGAATTAGGACTGCAGGACACTGGGGTGCTTTGACATGGCCTTTGCCAGGTGTATACAGCTCAGATGTTTCTTGACCATGTTCATTCTTGGTTAAGATACATTGATGATGTTCTTTTGGTGTGGACTGGCACACTTCCTGATCTGCACAAGTTCATGTCACACCTTAATGTCAATTAATTTAACATTCACTTGACATACACATTTGACCAGACGAGAATACATTTTTTAGACTTGTGGATCTCTATTTCTGATCATGCCATTTCCACCAGTACATTCAGAAAAGACACCTCTGCTAATACTCTTTTACAGGCAGACAGCCACCATCCAAGCTGTTTAAAAAACAGCACACCGATTGGGCAATTTTTACGCATTAAAAGTAACTAGGAAACACCCACAACAAATTAAAAAGAGCTAAAAATAAGGTGGCCAAACGCAGTCGGGAGGATTTGTTGGTAATCCCTAATAATGACATCAATGTACGTCAATCAAAATTAGAGACTCCGGGTCCAATTAGAGTGATCACCTATTTTGGTCTGCTGGACCAACATGCAAAAGGACACCCATTCAGAGGAAAATTTCAAACCTTTTAAACAAATACAAAAGGATTTCTGGCCTATCCATTCAAAAGAAAATTTTAAACCTTTTGAACAGATATTACTTCACGGATGTCACGACAAACATTGACCGTTTACAAATTTTACAAGCAACCTCCAACATTTTAACGTTGTTTATTTTTTCAATTGTTTTAGAATTCAAAAGACAATATAATTATAACATAGGTCATACTTCTTTTCTTTCAATAAAGTATTTGTGGAACTAAAAAACCCAGATAACTGGTGAATTGCTAGTCCCAGTACTGGTTTAGTCACATTGTCAAAAGTGACCCTGTTGTGTAATTTTATATATAAAGTAAAGTGCTGCACAAACTGTTGGCGCTATATAAATCCTGTATAATATATATTATACACACACTGTATACTGGAGAGGGTGGAAGCACAATGTTTATTATTTTGTACAGTAAAAAAATAAAAATATTTAAGATTTTCATCAATTTTACTTTGTATTATTGCATATCATTTTCATAATGCTAAGATATGCATTATGTGGAGATTATTAAATCAATATCTCTTATTTACCATAATGAATGTGTTAGTTTTGAAAGCATTAGTTTCACATCATCGGCCATTTTAATATCAGTTATTTTATGTCAATGTTTTGTAATTCCAAAGACAACGTGGTAACAAATATCTTAGAACGCCACACTGATCAGACTTCAATGCACATCAGTCATTTTACACAAACATGTATATTTTGTCCATTGTAGTATTTATTTCATACAAAATACATGTTTAGGAGCCTTCACTATTCAATGTCAGTTATTTTAAGTCACTGTTATATCTACAAAGACAGTTTGTAAAAAAAAAAAAATCATCAAAGATGAACCCATGTTTATTAAACTCATCTATGCATATTTCTATCATACCAACATATATATTTGACATTGTAGTCTTTGTTTCCTGTACTGTAAATGCAACCTTTGCATCAAGGCCAAACATCTCTCTATTGAAAACACCTCTTTAGTCCTTCAGCTGAAGGTCTATACTATAACAGCACCGTTAATAGGTTTCTTTTCTTGATCAGACTTGTCTTCTGTGGCATTATTCACTGCTACTAATTCTTTACATATTTTAAATAAACAAAAAGTTTAACTTTTTTTCTCTGCATAATGGTATACCAGGGGTCAGCAACCTTTTTTCACATTAAGTGTCATGTTCACAAATATTAGGCAACCGACATACCAGTGAATAGTAGTGCATTGTAGTCTTCGTTTGTATTCAGTTTTTGCACTCATAGCTGTACTGCTAATGGCAAGGTAAACCCATTCAATATATATTTAGTGAATTCAATCTGCCACTAGCAGTTCCACTATAAGGGCAAAAATGAACTTGTGCACACACAGAATATGTTCAGCCTCACTTCAGACTAGTGTTTTTGTCAACAAAAATAGTTTTGTCATCAAAATGAACACTATTTTAGTCTGCAAAAATATGACAATTCAGATGTCTAAAATACGACTAAAACTGAAATAGCATTTTAGTCAAAAGACTATGACTAAAAAAAAAACTAGTAATAACGTTGTTATTGGATTTTTACTTCAGGAGTATATAATGAGTTTGGAAATTCTATAGAAGTGCTTAAATAATGCAAATTACTAAAATATGACTAAAACTAAAATGGCATTTTAGTAAAAAAAACTATGACTAAAACCAAATCGAAATTTGACATAAAAATTAACACTGCTTCAGACCTAAGTTCAGTCTAAATGCATGTTCTTCATACCTCAGATTAGTCCCAATATATAAAACTTCAGACCCCAGATTAGCCAAAATGCATAAATGTCAGTGCTCACTTTCACCCCAATGCATAAACTTCAGATCAATCTCAATGAAATTTCAGACCTCAGATCAGCCCCAAACCCTGTACATTTATGACTGCAAGGTACCGCTGTAGGTGTACAAGCTTCTTCCACATAGTTGACAGGCATTCAGGGACATCTGAGAGGTAGGTGTATTGTATTAGCCTACTGAGCTGTCAATTACAGCCAATGACAATGAGTACCAGGTGCAAACAAAATGTTGTGCCCATCTGAGCATGCATGGCAGGGGTTTCCAAATGCCTGCAGCATATAATAAAACTACCAGTGTGGTAAAAAAAAAAAAAAACAGATCCCAAATAGGAACAACATTCAAATATCTTGTTAAAGCCTACGTAATTTGAAATGAAAATTTGTTAACAGTTTTAATACCCGCAGTATACATTTTTTTCCCAGTAAATAAAAAGGTGCATGGTGGTTAGGCAGCCCATTCAAAATGAGCAGAACAATAGCTGCGGTTTACTCTTTGGGCCTCTCAAGTATGATGGCTGAGGCCGCGTACACACGGTCGTTCCAAACCGATGAGAATGGTCCGACGGGCCATTTCATCGGTTCACCGCTGAAGTGGCCTGATGGTCTGAAGTGCGTACACACCATCGTTCCAAAAACCGATCGGGTCAGAACGCGGTGATGTCAAACACACGACGTGCTGAATAAAACAAAGTTCAATGCTTGCAAGCATGCGTCGACTTGATTCTGAGCATGCTCAGGTTTTGAACCGATGCTTTCTGTACTAACCATCGGTTTGGACTGATCGGGCAGCGGGCCATCGGTTCGGTTTTGAAGCATGTTTTAAAATTTTGGACCGAAGGACAGCAGACCGATTGGCTATACACACGGTCGGTTTGGACCGATGAAACTGAACTTCGGTCCATTCTCATCGGTTTTGTCCAACCGTGTGTACGCGGCCTCAGAGTTTAAAGTACCAATAATTCCCTACTTGGACACCCATCCAACATTTAAAGATTCAAAGAACTCTAATTTTATCTGTATTGCTACTAGTGTCAAGTCATGAAAATCAACAAGTATCTACTTAAACTTTGTTAAATTCAAATTAAATGGATCATGGTAAACTATATTCTCTCCTGTTTACTATTAGATTAAGTGACTAATGCTAGGTACACATTAAGTTTTTTTTTTTTTTTTTTTGCTCAATCCAATAAGCTGAATAAAAATAATAATAATAATAATAATAATAATATGACAGATCGCCATACTAACACATCCGATGTTAGTGCTGCAATCTCTCCACTGAGTTGTGTTCTCACAGAAGGACTTCCCTATCATTGGATATGAGCGCTGATCGAATGCTGGTTTTCCAGCATGCTTGTTCGACAGAATGTGGTCGTGAAGAGGAGCTGTACACACAGGACAAAAGTCAGCCGGTTGCTGCAGTACCGACCGTTTTCAGCCAATTTTCGGCCCATGTGTACCCAGCTTTAGACCAGGGAGTCCTGACTGCAGTATAAAGCAGATATCTCTATGGAGGTCTTGAACTAGAGGGTGTGCTGTGTGTGGGTTAGGGAGGTGGTCAAACATTTTTAGGCTTGTATACAAAGCTGGCTTAAATTTAACATCTTTGTGAGATGTTGTGGAATTTGTTTTGCCTTCACAATAACTTGTATGGGGAAGAAGTGCAAACAAATTACTGTGTACCCTAGCCCTTAACTACTTGCCGACTACCGCCAGTTATATACGGCGGCAGGTCGGCTCGGCTGCGCGAGGTCACGTAGCTATACGTCATTTCGCGTTTCAGCCAATCACCGCCGGGCACCCGCGATCGCTCGTTACAGAGCGAGAACCGGGAGCTGTGTGTGTAAAGGGGGAGAAATGACGGATCGTCTGTTAATACAATGTATGAACAGCGATTAGTCATTTCCCCTAGTCAGTCCCCCCCCCCTTCAGTTAGAACACACACAGGGAACATAATTAACCCCTTCCTCGCCCCCTAGTGTTAACCCCTTCCTGTCAGTGGCATTTTTATAGTAATCAATGCATTTTTATAGCACTGATGTCTATATAAAAATGCAATGGTCCCAAAAATGTGTCAAAAGTGTCTGCCATAAGGTTGCAGTACCGATAAAAATCGCCGCCATTACTGGTAAAAAAAAAAATATTAATAAAAATGCCATAAAACTATCCCCTATTTTGTAAACGCTCTAACTTTTGCGCAAACCAGTCAATAAACGCTTATTGCAACTTTTTTTTACGAAAAATAGGTAGAGGAATACATATCGGCCTAAACTGAGGAAAAAAAAATGTTTTTATATATTTTTGGGGATATTTATTATAGCAAAAAGTAAAAAAAGGGGGATTTTTAATACAGCTTACCTGTAAAATCCTTTTCTTGGAGTACATCACGGGACACAGAGCGGCATATTCATTACTATGTGGGTTATATGGAGTACCTTCAGGTGATGGACACTGGCAATCTCAAACAGGAAGTCCCCTCCCTATATAACCCCCTCCCATAGGAGGAGTCCCTCAGTTTTGTAGCAAGCAGTATGCCACCCAAAATGTTCCCCATAAGAGGGGTGGGAGCTCTGTGTCCCGTGATGTACTCCAAGAAAAGGATTTTACAGGTAAGCTGTATTAAAAATCCCCTTTTCTTTTCCGTACATCACGGGACACAGAGCGGCATATTCATTACTATGTGGGATGTCCGAAAGCAATGCTTCCAATGAGGGGAGGGAGACATCTCAGCCAGGAGATTTAATTCAGAAAGTATTCTTTAAATCATAAAAAAAAATCCAAATTAAATCCAACAAAAAATAATTATTCTGATTAATTTAATTAATTCATTAATCAATCAAGGGTGCCCCGAGTCTAGAGGATCTCAAATCGCAGCCTGCAGCACTGCCTGTCCAAAGGCTGCATCGGCCCTTCGTCTCACGTCCAATTGGTAAAATTTTGTGAACGTGTGGACCGACGACCAGGTTGCCGCCTTGCAAGCCTGAGCCATAGAGATCTGGTGGTGTGCTGCCCAGGAGGCGCTCATGGCCCTAGTAGAATGGGCCTTAACTGATAAAGGAGGGGGCAAACCCTTTCAAGCCATAGGCCTGACCGATTACTTGCTTAATCCATCTAGAGATGGTAGCTTTAGCTGCTGCCTGACCTCTCTTAGGCCCTTCCGGCAGAATGAACAATGTATCTGTTTCTCGAACCTCTTCTGTAGCTTTGAGATAGGCCTTCATGGCTCTGACCACATCCAAGGTGTGCAGTAACCCTTCCTTTCTAGAAGAGGGTTTTGGAAAAAAGGATGGTAGGACCAAATCCTGGTTCAAGTGAAAACTGGACACCACCTTGGGCAGAAAAGACGGATGTGGACGGAGAACCACCCTATCTTTATGTAGAATGAGGTAAGGTTCTCTACAAGACAAGGCTGCCAGCTCTGAAACTCTTCTAGCGGAAGCCATAGCGACCAAAAATACCAACTTCCGAGTCAGTAAAACTAACGGAACCTCTGCCAGAGGCTCAAATGGCTGTTTTTGCAGTGCTGACAACACAAGGTTCAAATCCCACGGACAAACCGGAGACTTGATGGGGGGATTAATGCGTAAGACCCCCTGTAAAAAGGTTTTAACCAAAGAGTGCGTGGCTAACGGCCTCTGAAACCATACAGATAAGGCAGAAATCTGTCCTTTAATAGTACTTAAGGCCAAACCTTTATCTACTCCTATCTGGAGGAAACGCAATACCCTGTCAATGGTGTATTTGCGTGGAAGCCATCTCTGGGACTCACACCAGCTTACGTAGGCTCTCCAGACCCTGTAATAAATTACTCTGGAGACTGGTTTTCTAGCCTTAATCAGAGTAGAAATAACTTGGCTAGATAGGCCCCTACCCCGGAGGATCAGGGATTCAGCCGCCAGGCCGTCAAATTTAGATGCCGTAAGGCAGGGTGGAGTATCGGGCCTTGAGAGAGTAGGTCTGGCCGAAGTGGAAGGGTCCATGGTTCGCCCACTGACATTCTCACGATCAGTGAGTACCACGACCTCCGGGGCCATGCGGGGGCTATCAGAATGACTGGTTTGTACTCCACCCTGATCCTGCGCAGCAGGCGGGGCAGCATCTGTAACGGGGGGAAGGCGTACAGCAGATTGAACGGATGCCAAGGGCAAACCAACGCATCGGTTCCACAGGCCAGAGGGTCCCTTGATCGGGACATGAATTTGCTCAGTTTCCTGTTGAACCTTGATGCCATGATGTCCACATCCGGAGATCCCCACTTCTGGCAGATCTCCTGAAAGACTTGGGGATGGAGGGACCACTCCCCTGAAACTAGCTGCTGGCGACTTAAGAAGTCCGCCTGTAAATTGTCCACCCCTGGGATAAAGATTGCCGAGATGCATGGTACATGCGACTCTGCCCATAGGAAAATTAAGCTCACTTCCCTTTGAGCGGCTCGACTCTTCGTGCCCCCTTGGTGATTTATATATGCCACTGCTGTGGCATTGTCGGACTGCACTCTCACTGGAAACCCTAGAAGTTTGGACGTCCAGGCCTTTAAGGCTAAACGGGCCGCCCTGATCTCCAGGACATTGATTGGCAGCCCTCTTTCCGACTCTGTCCAAACTCCCTGCTGGACTTGCCCATCCAGGACTGCTCCCCAGCCCTTCAGGCTGGCATCTGTGGTTACCAGTTTCCAGATGATGGGACTGAATGGACTTCCCCTTTAGGAGGTTCTGAGGCTTTAGCCACCAGTAGAGGCTTTGCCGGACCCTTGATGGAAGGATCAATGGAAGATCCAGGCGTTGGCGGATCTTTGTTCCATGCAGACAGGATGGTTGCCTGCAGGATTCGAGTGTGTGCCTGAGCGTTATGGTACTGCCTCGAAGGTGGCCACCATTTTTCCCAGTAATTTCATGCACAATCGTATAGGTTGGCTGCCTTTTGCTTAACACCAACTGGATCAATTCTTTGATCCCTTTGAACTTCTCTAAAGGGAAGAGAAACACTCTTTGCTGCTCCGTGTCTAGCAGCATGCCGAGGTATTCCAATCGTTTTGTGGGTTGTAAGCCGACTTTTCTTGGTTTAAAACCCAACCGAATACCTCGAGGTACTGAACTGAAAGGGCTACCGCTCGACACAGGCCCGGAGCAGAGTGATCTATGATCAGGAGGTCGTCCAAAATAGGCCAGGATCAAGATTCCCTGGGTCCTTAGATTGGCCAAGATGGGGGCCAGGACCTTGTAAACACACGGGGGGCAGTAGCCAACCGAAAGGAAGAGCCACAAATTGATAGTGGCGCCCTGCGATAGCAAAGCGTAGGAATTTTTGATGACCCTGAAAAATTGGAACATGAAGATACGCGTCTCTTATGTCTATTGAGGCCAAGAAATCGTTTCGCTGCAAGGCTGCGGCAGCAGACCGTATGGATTCCATCCGAAAGGACCGAATCCTCAGGTAAGAGTTTAGAATCTTTAGATCCAGGATGGGCCTTACATCGCGCTGGGCTTTGGCACAATGAACAGATTGGAGTAAAAGCCTAGCTGTGCTCTGAAACTGGTACCTCTACGATTACCCTTGGTTTAGAAGACGATCCAAGGCTGTAGCAAGGCAGCCCTCTTTTCCGGATCGCTTGGAATTCTTGATTCCTGAAAATGCGGAGGGGGAAACTCCCGAAATTCTATTTTGTAACCAGTCGCCACCAGGGAAAGAACCCATTTGTCGGGGATCTTGGCTTCCCAAACTCTTGCAAAGAATCGAAGCCTGCCCCCCACCCGATTGAGTGGGGGCGCCCCTTCATAACGCTGACTTTGGAGCAGGTTTAACTGGCTTGCGGACCCATGGTCGCTTGCCACCCGCGGCCTGCCCTTGCGACTTATTACCAAAGTTTGACCGTGCGGGAGGCCGTCGATACTGCCTGGGGGCCGAGGGCCCTGGGGCTGGGGATTGCTGCCGCTTAAATGCTGGACCCCTAAATCTCCTTTTGACTGGTAAAAGAGTACTCTTGCCACTAGATATCGTCTGTATGTACTTATCCAGATCTTCCCCAAAGAGCCTCCCTCCGTGGAAGGGGAAAACCCGCCAACAGTTTTTTACACGGAGTCTCTGCCGACCAATTCTTTAGCCACAGGAGCTTCGCATATGCACCAAAAATAGCGACAGACGGGAAGCTTGTTGGATGGAGTCCTTTATGGCATCCACCGCGAAACATAGAGCCCTGGGAAGGTCGGCCAGATCCTGTGCCTGCTGAGCCGGGAGCTCTTTTAGCATCTGCTTAGTCTGGTCTTTTAACGCCTGACAAACGCCAATTGCAGCCACGGCCGGTTGCAACCACTGCCCCTGCAGTAGAAAAGGATGCCTTCAAAAGGGTTTCCAACCGCTTATCAACCGGATCCTTGAACATCTGTATGTTTTCTACTGGGCAATTATAGGCGAAACCCCACGACTTGGGGCCCGGGTACTGTCCACTTTGGCTCTGAGGCAATTTGGACAGATCCGGTATAGTCTGCCTAGTCTCAAGGACCTGGAGGCAAACTTCTTGTGACCAACACCTAAGACACTGGCGAAAAAACTGAGGACTCCTCCTATGGGAGGGGGTTATATAGGGAGGGGACTTCCTGTTTGAGATTGCCAGTGTCCATCACCTGAAGGTACTCCATATAACCCACATAGTAATGAATATGCCGCTCTGTGTCCCGTGATGTACGGAAAAGAAATATTCATTTTTTTTCAAAAATTGTCGCTCTATTTTTGTTTATAGCGCAAAAAATAAAAACTGCAGAGGTGATCAAATACCACCAAAAGAAAGCTCTATTTGTGGGAAAAAAAGCACGCCAATTTTGTTTGGGAGCCACGTCGCACGACCGCGCAATTGTCAGTTAAAGCGACGCAGTGCCGAATTGCAAAAAGGAGCCCGGTCATTGACCAGCAATATGGTCCGGGGCTGAAGTGGTTAAAGTAAATGTAGCCTTTTCAACAAAAAATCTTATCAATATTAGTTATCAAAATTAACCACTTCAGCTCCGCAAAATTTGGCTTCTCAATGACCAGGCCATTTTTTCCGATACAGCACTGTGTCGCTTTAACTGACAATTGCACGGTCATACTGTACGTTGCTGTACCCAAACAAAATTGACGTTAATTTTTTCCCACAAATAGAGCTTTCTTTTGGTGGTATTTTATCACCTCTGTGGTTTTGAATTTTTTGCGCAATAAACAAAAAACGGTGTCAATTTTGAAAAAAAATTTTTCCTTAGTTTAGGCCGATATCTATTCTACATATTTCTGGTAATAAAACATCACAATATGTGTATATTGATTGGTTTGCGCATAAGTTATAGCATCTACAAAATAGGGGAAATAGATGGCATTTTTATTATTACATTTTTTTTACTAGTAATGGCGGTGATCAGAGATTTTTTTCGGGACTGCAACATTACGACGGACACATCGGACACTTTTGACACATTTTTGGGACCATTGGCATTTATACAGTGATCAGTGCTATAAAAATGCACTGTTTACTGTGTAAATGTTTACTGGCAGGGAAGGGGTTAACACTAGGGGGGCGATCAAGGGGTTAAATGCGTGTCCTAGGAGTGATTCTAACTGTGGGGGGATGGGACATCCTGGGTGAGGAGACCAATCGTTGTTCATGCTTAGTTGAGATATATAATTTGAAAAAAGAGAGGCATGGGTGGGACTTTATATAATTTAACACTATCAGAGGTTTTTTACAGTGATCACCTTTTATTTATTCATGCAAAACCTTTATCTCAAAAGAAAAAAAATGTTTCTGTAACTGCTCAAAAAGTGTTATGCTGGCCATACACTCCACGAAAAATCGTCCGAAAGAACTTTCGATAAACGAAAGTTCTTTCGTGAGTGCAAACGATAGTGCCATCATGTAATGGGCGATAAATCGTTCAGTGGACATAAAAAAATTTTAAAAACATATTTTTTTTTTTTTTTTTACATATACCTAGTGCAGAAAGTTCGGACGGGAAACACATTAACCTTCCGATTTATCGTTCGTTCGGCAGAAAATTTCCAAACTTGTCCTTCGTTTTTTCGGCTCAAAAACTTCCAAACGATTTTCGATTTTGTGCCCATTAACTGGCCAAAAAACGAAAGATCTTTCTTTACGACCGATTTTCGGCCGAATTTTCGTATAGTGTATGGCCAGCATAGTTGGAGACAAGGCAGAACTAAACTCCAAAATACTTGCTTCAACAGTCCGACACCCACGAGGTCCCTTACTAGCATGTTATTCCCAGCTTCTTCCATGTGCCAGTCTTTGGCCATCTTGATTGGCTGGTGCGGGATGATGTCCCTCCTGCACATGTGCAGGAGTGCAGTCATCCTGGCACGCATTCACTGTGCTGCAATGTAAATAGAGCTGTGCATGTGCAACTACATTCTACAGAAGACTGAGCAGGCAGGTAGGTTTAGTTTATTCCAGAAGAGAACAATGTATGTCTCTTCTGCAATAAGGAGCCTGCCTGCCCCAGTTTTGTCACTTTAAGCACAAGTGACTAATTTGTTATAAATAGATAACTATAGTTGGCAGCACTGCTCAGTGTATTCCGACGTTGGGGAAGTCTACCTACTGTCAGAATACAATAACTTACACAAAGCAGAGGAACCAACTGGCTACTCGGTTGAAAAACTGCATTTAGATCAACTGTAAAATTAAAGCAAATTAGTTCACAAGCATCCCCCTTTGATTTTTCAAGAACAAAACAACATATTTGGTGTTCTCACAACTAAAGTAAAAACATAAAACAGCAAATTTGAAAAGATCAATCAGTTGGTACTCAGCATGGTCTTAAAGTGTTCTTGTCTAACAAATTAGCATTTTCGAAAAATAGACTGTTTAGAAATTCTAATTACACCTGCAGTTCTCTTTGTATGCCATTAGGCTCAACTACAACAACTTCCAGGGTGGCTCTCCCTAGAAAGCAGTGTTGTTTTGTTCTTCCAGCATGTCAAACATGTTCCTTCTCTCATTCACAGTATGGGTGGAATGGTGGGTCTGGCAGCCCACAGAATCAGCTGTGGGATTCTCACAGCTGCAAGCATTCTTTTGGGAACCCAGCACTCGTCTTTATCCCTGTCATTTAATGTAATTACAGAAGTCTCTCAAGCATCACTAATGTCATTTGCACATTGTTACAGCTCAAGTGAAAAGAACGGCTCAAATGTATTCAGCAGCCTACACACTTTCACCAAAGTCAAAGATAAAAAATAAAAATAAAAATACAGAGAGCTAAATATGCAAATTCAACAGCAGATCACTCTGTCCTAGCTGCCAGGAATCTATAGAATCACATTGTATGCACTACCACTGTCAACTGAAAATTAAAGACAGAATCCCCCAATAGTTTTTTTTTAAATGCACATGTCTACATATGTACCCATAAAACACAATTAAAATTACAGTTATAAGACTAGAGCTGTAAAACACTTTATGGTTTTGTTAAAAAAAAAAAGAAGCTCATCTGTAAATACAACAAATACAAATTGTGTAGCTTTAAGCTACAGCCCCCCGACCATTATGCAGGTAAAGGACCTGGCCCCTTTTTGCGATTCGGCACTGCGTCGCTTTAACTGACAATTGCGTGCGACGTGGCTCACAAAAAAAATTGGTGTCGTATTTTTCCCACAAATAGAGCTTTCTTTTGGCGATATTTGATCACCTCTGCGGTTTTTATTTTTTGCGCTATAAACAAAAATAGAGCGACAATTTTGAAAAAAAATTCAATATTTTTTACTTTTTCTATAATAAATATCCCCAAAAAAAGATATAAAAAAAATGTTTTTCCTCGGTTTAGGCCGATATGTATTCTTCTACATATTTTTGGTAAAAAAATAAAATAAAATCGCAATAAGCGTTTATTCGATTGGTTTGCACAAAATGCCATTTTGTCGACGTATATCGTCGTGCGGCGGTCCTTAAGGGCCAGATTTCACGTAGATGAGCGGGCGGTGTAACGTATCGTAGATACGTTACACCGCCGCAATTTTTCATCGCAAGTGCCTGATTCACCAAGCACTTGCGATGAAAACCTACGCCGGCAGCCTCCGGTGCAAGGCGGGCCAATTCAAATGGGCGTGTGCCATTTAAATAGGCGCGCTCCCGCGCCGGACCTACCGCGCATGCTCCGTTTCCGATCTCCCGCCGTGCTTTGCGCGAAGTGATGTCATTTTTCGAAAGGCGACGCCCGTAGCGTAATTCTGTATTCCCGGACGGCTTACGCAAACGACGTTATTTTTACATTTCGACGCGGGAATGACGGCCATACTTTATACAGCAATACGATTGCTGTGTAAAGTTAAGCCACCAAAAAAACGACTAACTTTGCGACGGGAAACTAGACTAGCGGCGACGTAGCGAACGCGAAAAAACCGCTGGGAATCGCCGTAACTCCTAATTTGCATACCCGACGCTGGTTTACGACGCAAACTCCCCCCAGCGGCGGCCGCGGTATTGCATCTTAAGATCCGACAGTGTAAAACAATTACACCTGTCGGATCTTATGGTTATCTATGCGTAACTGATTCTATGAATCAGTCGCATAGGTAGAACAACAGATACAACGGCGTATCAGGAGATACACCGTCGTATCTGCTCTGTGAATCCTGGCCCTAAGTGCTTAACAGTGCATTTACCCTACTGCAAGATGAATAGAAAGATAGCGATTTATTTAATTTATTTTTGAAGTATTTAGTGTGTCCTAATTTTATAAAGGAGTGTTTTTCTTTCAGCCAACGAAACAGTGTGTGCTTCAATAAGGCTTGATTGCAATACCAAACTATAGTGACCCACCAACGCTGCATCCTGGCCTAGGCCAACAAGGCCTAGGCCTAGGGCAGCACGGAAAGAGTCTCCGCCGGCTTGTGCTACACTGTTAGTGTAGCACCAGTCTTATGCGGCAAACTGGTCTGAGATGCAAATAAGTCTAGCGCCCCCAGAAAGCAGCCGCATTGCTCGGGTATGAGGAGGCCTGCATTCTGCAACTGTGGGGGGGACGCTGCTTCTAATTTTGACTGTCCTATCATCCTGGACCACAAACCTTCCTCACTGTGCTATATGTTTTCTGTTGCGCCATTGGCATGGTTATATCTTCTTAGTCCTCTCCATAAAATTATCAGAAATTTGTGCTGAAACTGGTTGCCGACCAGCCACCGTCCGTTTTACGGCGGCAGGTCGGCTCCCTGCGCGAGAGCCCGTTAGCTATACGGGCGCTCTCGCGCAGCCCCCCCGACCCCATGCCCGCGGGCGCGATCGCCGCCCGGGCACACGCGATCGCTCGTTACAGAGCGAGGACCGGGAGCTGTGTGTGTAAACACACAGCTCCCGTCCTGTCAGGGAGAGAAATGCTGATCTTCTGTTCATACAATGTATGAACAGAAGATCAGTCATTTTCCCATGTCAGTCCCACCCCCCCTACAGTTAGAACACACCCATGAAGCATACTTAACCCCTTCCCCGCCCCCTAGTGTTAACCCCTTCACTGCAGTGGCATTTTTATAGTAATCCAATGCATTTTTTTATAGCAGCTGATCGTTTAAAAAAATGCAATGGTCCCAAAAATGTGTCAAAAGTGTCCGCCAATAATGTCGCAGTGCCAAAAAAAAAAAAAAAAAAATCGCTGATTCGCCGCCATTACTAGTAAAACAAAAATATTAATAAAAATGCCATAAAAATACGATTGCGATTTATTTTTAATTAAATATATGTATGTAGAATACGTATCGGCCTAAACTGTGGGGAAAAAAACGTTGTTTTATTATTTTTGGGGGATATTTATTATAGCAAAAAGTAAAAAAATATTAATTTTTTTCAAAATTGTCGCTCTATTTTTTGTTTATAGCGCAAAAAATAAAAACTGCAGAGGTGATCAAATACCACCAAAAGAAAGCTCTAGTTTGTGGGGAAAAAGGAACGCCAATTTTGTTGGGAGCCACGTCGCATGACAGTGGTAATTGTCAGTTAAAGCGACGCAGTGCTGAATCACAAAAAGTGCTCTGGTCTTTGACCACCAATATGGTCCGGGGGTTAAGTGGTTAAAGTAGAACTACATTTTCTAGTCTGCACATCCAGCTTTCATCAGACGAAAAAACGGAATCGACTGTCGAAAGCAACCGTACTAACGATCCGAAAATCGGCAGATCGTTTGCACAAAATTTTACTTCTGATTTTCATATCGCGTGTATGGGCCTTTACAAGACTTAAAGGATCTGATGGCTTGGTGCCAGATACCACAGCATACTTTCAGAGGTCTGGTGGTGTCCATGCCTTGATGACTTGTTAACAACTCGTAAAGCTGGGATCTGGGGTACCCCTTGTTAAAAGGGGGCTTCCAGATTCCAACAAGCCTCCCGCGTGAAAATCCCCACAGCCAGCGTTGAGGGCATGTGGCCTGTTATGATTCAGGAGGGGGGTAGTTGCTCATCCCCTACCTCTTCTGACCTGCTGGGCTGCATGAGAGTAACCCGCTGATAGCTGAGGAGTCATCGGTTGTTAAGGATGCAGAAAAATTTGGAGTTTCTTAGAAATTAAAGAAACCAAACAAAACTAAACACATTTTTTCCATTCTGCACATGTCTAGTGACTTTGTGGAGCACAAACAAAACAATGACATTGGTCAAAGCCAAAGTCACACTCATCCTAAGGCGCATCAAAGACGCAGGGCAAATCCACAATTGAAATCGCACATTTTTTTAGTCGCACAAGTGTGAATGGACTCTTAAAATGGATTGTGGGACAGGCGGCAGACATGGCACAGATCATGACACCAAAGTCCTCAGAGAATTAAAAGGTTGCATGTGCATCTAACCTAAACTAAAACAAAAAAATAGTCAATTTATAGTACAAGATAGAGTATGAAAGCGCTATTTATAGCTTATTGTTAAATGTAACTGTTTTTAGAATAAAACAGAAGGATATTTATTTCCATAGACTGTACCTTTCTCAGAGCGCGATGAATGTTTCTGCAGAAAGTCCAGCATCTGGGCCAGCGCTTTCTGGTTGCAATGAGTCGAAAGTTCCTCATCACATTCATAACAACTAAAAAAAAGACAGAATGTAATGTCTGTGGGTTACTCACATACTTTTTAAGGTAACTAACATTGAAAGATGAAAACATTTTCGCAGGAAAAATAGTTTTTTGCTTTTTCTATAAAATAAAGACTTGTTTGCTTACATTTCTTAATAATATCAGCAACACTTAATTCTTCTTTTCCTGTAATGTGGAAGCAGACCATAGAAAACTCAGGGTCTAATGAACTTAAAATGTTATGTCTATCCTCCTAAATATAAATAGCTCAACAAGAAAATGCTTCAATTTATTAGACGAGCAGAATGTTTTCCATCCTGTTCAGATCTGCTCAGACCATGCTGAGGAGGAAGCATAGCTCCATGCAGGTTCTGATTTCATGTATGCCTATTTTGAGCACATAGACTGTCTAGACTCTAGGACCCTTGGTGTCTGTGGCAAGATCCATTATGTGTTAGGCTGGGACCCCCACTTGTTGGGACCAGAGGTTATATTATTATTGTGGCCACTACACACCAATGCAGGAGGTTATTACGCTGTGGCCACTTACACTAAATGTTGCAATTATTACCTAATGAGTGTCCTGGAAGTGAAGAAACACGTACGCATATGGGTGGGAAGGCATTTGATCTATAGACCGCTTCCGTGGACTGGAATGCATGCCGACTCCCGCATTGGAGCGATGTACAATAATTGGCAGAGGATTCTTCTCTGCTTGAATCCTTTGCATGTAAGCTGTCTTGTGGACCTGTGCCATAAATCTGAGACCAGGTGAAAACAAGCATTATAGACTACCTTGGTATAAGCCAAGGTGGTCATCTCCGTTTGGCTTACACCATCTCTTTTTTGAGCACTGGCACTTTGCAAGAGGAGATGTTTTTCTGGTACAATTTTGGACTATTTAAGGACTATCACATCAATGGGGTAGATTCAGTAACATCTGCACTTTTTTACATAGGGGCAGGGCACCGTTTTTGCCTGCGCCCACGCAAATTTTTCTGCGCTACCCGCAATTCACGGAGCAGTAGCTCCGTAAATTGCATGTGCGCTCCGGCAAAATGCCTTGCGTAAGCCGCGCGCAATTTAAATGATCCCGTAGGGGGGCGGGAAATCATTTAAATTAGGCCGCTTTTCCGCGGCGATCATAGAGCGCATGCTCCGTCGGAAAATTTCCCGACGTGCATTGCGGAAAATGACATTGCAAGGACGTCATTTGCTTCAAAGTGAACGTGAATGGTGTCTAGCGCATTCACGAATCACTTACGCAAACTACGTAAAGTTCAAATTTCGCGACGCGGGGAACGACGGGTTATACGTAACATTGGCTGCCTTAGGGGCATGGGCAGCCTTACGCGAAAACCCGCCGTACGCAAACGACGTAAACTGCGTACGCAGGGCTCGCGTAACGTTGTGAATCGGCGTTAGTATGCAATTTGCATACTATACGCTGAGCACAACGGGAACGCCACCTAGCGGCCATCGCAAGAATGCAGCCTAAGATATGCGGGCATAAGAGCTCTCTGAATCAGGAGAACTCGTTACCCCGGGGCAAGTAAGCAATTGCGCTGCGTAACTATGGTTACGCAGGCACAATTGCTCTTTTGAATCTGGCCCAATATATATATATGTATTTGTACTTTATCTATCAACATTTGAGTAATTGTGGTATATTTAGATTTGGGTAAGCGCAGATTTAATAAATCATATATATCTGGTTAATGTGTATATATTGAAAAAGCTGCAGCTACCCACACAGATGTTGAGACACACTGTAGAGCAGGTATTTTACCAACTACTACCACAATGCAGGGGGTTGCTACTACTGCCACTGACACCAATGCTGGGGCAAATTTGTTATATACACACTGGAGCTTCTTTACTCCAACTTTCCTTTAGTGTACACTGCAGCGTGCAGCAAAATACGCAACATGACTGAAATTTTCGGTGCCGAGATGCATTACAACCCATTTATTTTTGATGGATTGTCCTAACTTTAAGACCCCTTTCACACTGAAGCATTTTTTACAGCGGTTTAGTGTTAAAAATAGCGCTATTAAAACGCTCTCCATGCATCTCAATGGACCCTTTCACACCGAGTCCTGCAAGCAGCATCTTTGGAGCAGCTTTTGGGCACTGAAAAAAAAAAAACGCTCCAAAAACACCCCTCTCCATTGAAATGAATTGAAAGCGTTGTAAAAACACCTTGCCCTTTCACACTGAGGCACTGCAAAAACGCCCTAAAAACGTTAGGGTCTTAGCGGTGCTTTACCAGCACATTGGGATAGCAGGTGAGGCTTCGCTCGAATAACACTTAAATAACGCTCGAATAACGCCCCAGTGTGAAAGGGGCCCAAGCAATGCACCTCAACACAAAAAAAAAAAAGTCGCTATTGTGCAGCCCTCTCAACAGTTTGGGGGGCTCTCTTGGGGGCCCTTTATATTATTCAAGTTGACCATCAATAGTCCTAGGATATAGAAAACACAATTAATTAAAAAAAATTTATATTATTTACTCTACTTCTAAATTAGATTCACAATAAAAAAAAATGCAAGCAACAGTCACTTTCTTGACCTTATCTTAGAAAAGTTGCTTTGGGTTTGTCTGCATAGGAGACAAACAAACATGCATAAAAAAGTCTAAAACAATTAAATCTAATATACCTTCTATCTATATACTATTGCTAGCAGCATAAGGATTAAAAAAAAGTGGTGGCTGCATCAGTTTTCCTCTCCTCCACCTGATGATTTGACCAGTAAACACACCTTCTGTGATACAATGCCCACACTCTGGATGAATGAGCATAGGGGCCCCCTTTGGACAGCAGCATTATCATTCTGGGGGAGGGGGGGGGTAGATGTACTAGCAGATTTAGATACACTAACAAATTGATGGCAAACTCCAGCTCACACTGTATAAGCAGGTAGAGCAGTGTTTTTTTCGTTTTGTGATAAAGGTTTTACATAATTAATAAAAGCTGGTCATTGTAAGCATCCCTGCTGGCGTTAAAGTGTTTGCCTCCTCTCTGTAACTGATAAATTCTGCTGGGAGAGCTTGTTCTATTTAAAATCAACAGACTTACTGGCAGGATCAGCAGATGAAAACAAAAAGTCTAAAAAGGAAATCAATGCAGCCATCACATCTAAAACAACGGTAAGCTGCAATATAATAAATGTTTGCTTGTGGGTTTACTACCACTTAAATGTTGATTGAGAGAGTTTAGTTTCCACTTTACATCCCACTTTATATATCAATTCAAACCATTCTGGAAACATAATATAGAAAAAAATAACCCAATTTAAGCCAGCACCACTGAATTTAAAAATGCTTGGCAATGTTCCCCATACAACAACACATACAAGGCACACATATAAACCGCAGTTATGACTGCTGATGTATTTTCTCCTACAATAAACACAGTCAGTTATGTTATTTATTGCAATATTTATCCAAGTCAACTCTAATGCCTTGTACACACGATCAGAATATCTGATGAAAAAAGTCAGACGGAATTTTTTCATCGGATATTCCGACCGTGTGTGGGCCCCATCTGACTTTTTTTCCGTCGGAGTTTAGAAATAGAACTGATTTTTTTCCATCGGAAAAAAATAAAAACACATCGGAAATTCCGATCGTCTGTGTGGAACTCTGACAGACATGCTCAGAATCAAGTCGACGCATGCTCGGAAGCATTGAACTTAATTTTTCTCTGCTCGTCGTAGTGTTTTACATCACCGCATTTTGGATGGTCTGATAGTGTTTCCCATTAGAAAATTCCATCGGATTTTACCCTATCGGAATTCTGATCGTGTGTACAGGGCATTAGAGTGTATGTAAACCCATCAGAACATGTTCATGCACATGTAAAGTAATTCATAGCATTAAAATAACTATAATACTAATAAAACAATAAACTATAGATTGCATAGTTTCCAGAAAGCATACCTTTTTTTCTTCTATAATGCAGTCATATTATCTTCCATGTGTTCTCGCACCACAATAAGCAAACAGTGGGCAGAGCTAAGAGGCAGCATGCGATGAGTCCTGCTTCTATAAAAAGCTATGACTAGGGTTGAGCGAACCCCGAACTGTAAAGTTCGGGTTCGTACCGAATTTTGTTTTTTTTTTGGACCCGAACAATTTGCTGAAAGTTCGGCAGGTTTGGCTATGTAATGGCACTGCACCAAGTGTCATTTCTGAAAGGAAAAAAAGTCATTTAAAACCGGCTTTGCGGCTATAATGAATTGTCGGCTTCGGCAATTCAGAGAGGATTTATTCATAAAAAATAAAAAAAAATAGCGTGGGGGTTCCCCCAAATTCAATTACCAGGCCCTTCAGGTCTGGTGTGGATTTTAAGGGGAACCCCGCCGTTAATTAAAAAAAAAAATGACGTGGGGTTCCCCCCAAATATCCATTCCAGACCCTTCAGGTCTGGTGTGGATTTTAAGGGGAACTCCACCACAAATTAAAAAAAAAATGGCGTGGAGTTCCCCTCAAAATCCACACCAGACCCTTATCCGAGCACGTTAACCTGGCCGGCCACAGAAAAGAGGGGGGGACAGAGTGCGCCCCCCCCCCTCTCCTGAACTGTACCAGGCCACATGCGCTCAACATGGGGAGGATGCCCTTGCCCGGTGGTTGTGGGGGTCTGCGGGCGGGGGCTTATCAGAATCTGGAAGACCCCTTTAACTAAGGGGACTCCCAGATCCTGCCCCCCCCCCCTATGTAAATTGGTAATGGGGTACAACTGTACACCTACCATTTCACGAATGAAGTGTCAATTCTTGTAAAAAAAAAAAAACACACTACCACCGTAGAAAAAGTCCTTTATTAATAAAAAAAAAAAGAAAAAAAATCCAGCGTGATAATCCACTCGTTCCCGGCTTCCTGCTTGTCCTGATCCAGCGACGGGTGCGGGTGAATCTCCAGCGATGAGAAGATCCATCCAGAGCACAGCATCGCCGACCTCCTCTCACCGCTGGACACAGCCCAGCTGTGACATTTCTTATATAGGGGAGGCAGGGCCACTCGTCACGTGAACCCCGCCCCCTCTGACGCACCCTCTGCTACGTCACTTGGTAAGCCCAGTTTTCCCCCTTCCTGTCACGGGTGGCCCTGCCTCCCCTATATAAGAAATGTCACAGCTGGGGCTGTGTCCAGCGGTGAGAGGAGGTCGGCGATGCTGCGCTCTGGATGGATGGATCTTCTCATCGCTGGGACCGGGATCACCCGCACCCGTCGCTGGATCAGGACAACGTTGGAGCAGGAAGCCGGGAACGAGTGGATTATCACCGCTGGAGTTTTTTTTCCTTTTTTTTAATTAATAAAGGACTTTTTTCTACAGTGGGTCTGTGTGTTTTTTTTTTTACAAGTATTTACACTTCCTTCGTGAAATGGTAGGGGGTACGGTACCCCCATTACTAATTCACATAGGGGGGGGCAGGATGTAGGGGTCCCCTTTGTTAAAGGGGTCTTCCAGATTCTGATAAGCCCCCCGCCCGCAGACCCCCACAACCACCGGGCAAGGGTTGTGGGGATGAGGCCCTTGTCCCCATCAACATGGGGACATCCTCCCCATGTTGAGGGCATGTGGCCTGGTACAGTTCAGGAGGGGGGGGCGCACTCTGTCCCCCCTCTTTTCTGCGGCAACGACCAGGTTAACATGCTCGGATAAGGGTCTGGTGTGGATTTGGGGGGAACTCCATGCCATTTTTTTTTTAAATTTGGGGTGGAGTTCCCCTTAAAATCCACACCAGACCTGAAGGGTCTGGAATGGATATTTGGGGGGAACCCCGCATCATTTTCTTTTTAAATTGACGGCGGAGTTCCCCCTAATATCCATTCCAGACCTGAAGGGCCTGTAATTGAATTTGGGGGAACCCCCACGCTATTTTTTTTATTTTTTATGAAATGAATCCTCTCTGAATTGCCGAAGCCGACAATTCATTATAGCCGCAAAGCCGGTTTTAAATTACTTTTTTTCCTTTCAGAAATGACACTTTGCGCAGGGACAGTTCTAAGTTTATTTTCATGTGGTTCGGGTCAAGTTCGGGTCCCGAACCCAGACTTTTTTCCGAAGTTCGGACCGAACCCGCCGAACCCGAACATTCAGGTGTCCGCTCAACTCTAGCTATGACGAAACACCAGTGAGGGTGTGAAATGCGTTAGCTACAGCCTGTCCCTTAGCTTCTTGTGCTATATGGACTGCCTTGGCGTGCGGCTATCTGGAATTAAATGGAGCTACATGATCAATGCATGCGGAGCCAGCATCCAGGGGAGGACAGTAGCGAGATTGCCATCTGGAGCGATATATCATCTATTATCTTACATTTAAAAGCCCCATTAGGTATTCAGGAGCATCACGTGGGGTGTCAACATTGTTCAGAATTTTTAAATTGAATGTGGTGGTTTTAATAGGGTTAGGTTTTCTTTGCTGGAAAAATTTCTTGCAAGGCTCATTTAATTTGAAGTGCATTTTAGAGCTTTTTTTTTTTATAACACTATCATTTTTTCATTATGAAAATTATAGTTTTGGTAAGGTTTCAGTGTTGGATGATTTCCGTTAAAAGTTTTTTTTTCCATAATATTTTTATATTTGTATTATGTAGCCATTAGGTGTTGTAGTATATTAATTTCCTTTCCTTACAAAACAACTAATTACTTCACATATGCAAAGGTTTCTTTTCCTTTTACCTATATAAGAACGTTCATGGTAGTATTGGTGAAATTAAATCAGTACTTACCAAATGATCCATGTACTAATGTTTGATTGCAATGCAGGTGCTGCCACTTGTGACATTTGAAAATGTTTCAAGGAGTGCTGGCATTCTGAGTTGGAACTACAGCCCTAAAATCAACATACATAGAAAACAAACTTACTTTTCTAGCAGATTTATAGATTGCACAAACAAAATGTATGACTTCCCATAATAACATTTGAGATTTTTATTATCTTGCAACCAGGACATCTAGTTATGTAGAGAGATATATGTAACTATGCTTCACATTTACCCAGCTATCAAATCTACATATGTATATCTCTCTATCTAGATAGATAGAATATATTAAAACGCCACATGGAAAGCAACAACAAAAACTGAAAATAGAATAATCTATTGCACCCCAAAAAAGTTTTTATATATACTCCAAATAAATGTAAGTGAAAAAAAAACTGCTCATAGAACATACACAGTTATATTCAAATAAAGAAGTGCTAAATTAATATATATATATATATATATATATATATATATATATATAATATATATATATACATACATACATACACACACATACACGCACACACATATACACATGCTGGCCCCTTTATTAGGTGCACCTTGCTAGTACCCCCTTTTGCCTTCAGAGACTACCTTAATTCTTCGTGGCATAGATTCAACAAGCTGTTGGAAACATTCCACAGAGATTTCGGTCCATACTCACATGATAGCATCTCGCAGTTGTTGCAGATTAGTCGGCTGCACATCCATGATGCCCGCCCGCCCATTCCTCCACATCCCAAAGGTACTCTATTAGATTGAGATCTGTGACTATGGAGGTCATTGGAGTACAGTGATCTCATTGTCATGTTAAAGGAAACTAGTAGTGAGATGATTTGAGCTTTGTGACATGGTGCATTATCCTGCTGGAAGGAGCCATCAGAAGATGGGTTACAGTGGTACAGTGAGTCATAAAGGGATGGACATGGTCAGCAACAATAGTCAGGTAGGTCGTGGCATTTAAAACGTTGCTCAATTGGTACTAAGGAGCTTAAATTGTGCCAAGAAACCACCCCCCACACCATTACACCACCATCATCAGCTGAACCGTTGATACAAGGCAGGATGATTCATGCTTTCATATTGTTTAACACCAAATTCAGACCCTACCATCTGAATGTTGCAGCTGAAATCAAAAACTCATCAGACCAGGCAACGTTTTTCCAATCTTCTATTGTCCAATTTTGGGTGAGCCTGTGCAAATTGTAACCTCAATTTTCTGTTCTTAGCTGACAGGAGTGTGGCACCCGGTGTGGTCTTCTTCTGCTGTTAGCCCATCTGCTTCAAGGTTCGATGGTTTGTGTGTTCAGAGATGGTATTCTGCATACCTTGGTTGTAACAAGTGGTTATTTGATTACGGTTGCTTTTCTATCATCTGGAACCAGTCTGCCCATTCTCCTCTAAGCTCTGACATCAACAAGGTATTTTCATCCAGACAACAGACGCTCACTGGATATTTTCTCTTTTTCCTGACCATTCTCTGTAAACCCTAGAGATGGTCGTTTGTGAATTTTTGAAATATTCAGACCAGACTGTCTGGCACCAGCAACCCGTGCCATGTCCAAAGTCACTTAAATCCCCCTTTCTTCCCTATTCTGATCCTAGATTTGAACGTCAGCAAGTCATGTTCACCACGTCTATATGCCTGAGGCCTCGTACACACGACAGAGTTTCTCGGCAGAAGCGTCGAGAATCTCGGTGAAGAGCCGGATTCTGTCGAGAAACTCGGTCCGTGTGTACATTTTTTGGCCCGATGGAGCCGCCGAGGAACTCGTCCGAGCAAATAGAGAGCAAGGTTCTCTATTTTCTCGATGGCAGTGGATTTTGGCTCGACGAGTTCTTCATCGGGCTGTTTTTTAAACGAGAAACTCGGTCGTGTGTATGCTAAGAAACTTGTCAAAAACTTGACACTGGAGACCAACATAGGTAAAACTAGCGTTTTGGATTGGAGATAGCACATTCGTGTCGCTTCCAACATTATTTAATCGTTTTATTTGCAGCGCTTTACACAATTTTTCCTAAGGGCACAAAACTGCAATATACTAAGTTTTTTTTTACGATATTCACACAGAGTTCCTTAAAATTAGGTGGAACCTTTTTCTTACTGACTCAATATTTTTTTTTTTTTTTATTGTCACCTTATTTTGGTCGTGTGTTTTAAATCCTGCTTTTAATCACCTTATTTTTAAATTTTTTAGAAATGCTAATCCTTTTATTTTTTGTAATGTCAGTTCCCCCCATAGAAAACCTTATGCTTTGTCTTCTCCTCATGTGTCCCTTTCAAATTACACCTTATATCCAATTTTTACAAAATAAGAACCTGCCTTCTCACTTGCAAAATTGAAATCTAAAAAAATACAAGGACAAGTATGGAACTGTAAAAAAAAAATGTACCATTTATTTTGGTAATAAAAAAAAATTTGATATGCAAAAAGTCAGCACTGGAGAGCTTGCTGCCATTTGTGCACAGCCAGGTGTGGGCCCTGATGTGACTGTGATCAGTTGGAGGCCAAAAATGGGGACTTGAGAGGTTCATTCAGGAAGTCACGCATCAAGGTCTTGGACTCCCCGAGGTCAGAGACTGGAGCAGGGCAGCAGATGTCACCAGGTTGTGGTACTACAGCAGCCTGAACTCTGGTACACCACATGGAAGTAAGGGAGTCACTTTCTTGATTTCTTCAAGGCCTTCCTTGGTGGCTTCCCTGCAGCCTGCTCTTTCACCTTCTCTGCAGCCTTCTCAGCAGCCTTCCTCTTATGCTGGCTGGAGGTGGTGCCACAGGGTAGTACTCATGCCAGGAGGAGGAGTAACGAAGGTGGTGGAGGATGAGTAGCCGACGGTGGTGGAGGAGGAGGTGGAGGAGAAGGAGGAGCAGTAGAAGGAGGAGGAGCAGTAGAAGGAGGAGGAGTAGAAGGAGGAGGAGTAGAAGGAGGAGGAGAAGAAGGGAGGAGGAGGAGAAGGAGGAGGAGCAGTAGAAGAAGGAGGAGGAGTAGAAGGAGGAGGAGTAGAAGGAGGAGGAGCAGTAGAAGGAGGAGCAGTAGAAGGAGGAGGAGCAGTAGAAGGAGGAGGAGCAGTAGAAGGAGGAGGAGTAGAAGGAGGAGGAGCAGTAGAAGGAGGAGGAGTAGTAGAAGAAGAAGAGGAAGCAGAATGTTCAGATGGAGCAGGAGAAGAAGAGGAAGAAGAATGTTCAGATGGAGCAGGAGAAGAAGAGGAAGAAGAATGTTCAGATGGAGCAGGAGAAGAAGAGGAAGAAGAATGTTCAGAAGGAGCAGGAGAAGAAGAAGAAGAAGGTGGGGGGAGCTTGAGAAGGAGAAGGAGAAGAAGAAGAAGGTGGGGGAGCTTGAGAAGGAGCATGAGAAGAAGAAGAAGGTGGGGGAGCTTGAGAAGGAGCATGAGAAAAAGAAGAAGAAGAATAAGAAGGTGGGGAGCTTGAGAAGGAGCATGAGAAGAAGAAGAAGGTGGGGGAGCTTGTGAGTTTATGTGGTGTGTGAGGATGGGGATGGCGGCAAATCACAGTGTCTCTGTGAGAAGACCCCTCACCCCCTGATTTGCCAGGGTGATGAGGAGGCCCTCAAAGAGGAGGCGTTGGTCTAATGTCATTTCTGACATTTTGGCCAAAACAACTGTGACAAAACCCTCCTGAGCAGTGGGAGGCTGTTGCAGGGTTGCATGGGCATCCGAATGAGGGCTAGTGAGGCGTCACGCCCCTTGTATCCTCACCTGCCTTCTCGGACGCAGATGAAGAGGAGACACCTGGCATCTCGTGCTTGGCCCAGCAACCTCCTGCAACCCACTTGGGCCTGCCACCTCATCCGCTCCACTTGGGCCTGCCACCCACGTTACTGCTACTTGGGCCTGCCAACACGTCCAAGATACTTGGGCCTGCAGCCTCCTCCAAGCCACTCACCCTGTCCTCCTCCTGCCTGGCATTTTCCTGATCCTCCTGCTGCCTGGTCTCGTCCTGTGTATGGAAAAAAAGTAAAGGTTTTACTATTTTTTAAAATTTTTGGTTTATTTATTTAAGCTCCTGACTGTACCTTTTTTTTTGGTCACGACTTAGCTAAGCCAATCATTCTGACCCATGTTTTATGGTCAATCACACCACAAAAATTCATGGCCAATACTGACAAATTTTAGGAATAACACTTTTATATTTAAATTTTTTTTACCTTTAATATCTTAATTTACATCTCTTTAACAACATTTGAACACCACATATTTGCACATTGAAAGTACTATATACCTGGCTCCAGCTGGGCAAATCTGGATCTTCATCCAGGATGGAAGGCTGCTGAGAGGGTTCTTCTGCAGAGGGAGCAGCAGGTTGGCTGGAGGGAAGGCTGGAGCTTCTGTGGCTTATGGGGCGAAGGCTAGAAGTGACTCCCTAACCTCCAGGTGTTCATCCAGGAAGCTCAGTTTGCTGTAGTACCACAACTTGGGTTGAAATACCCGCCCTGCTCCAGCTCCAGACCCTCAATCGAAGCCAAGACCTTGTTGCGTGCCTTCCTGTAGGTGCCTCTCAAGTCCCAATTTTGACCTCCAACTGGTCAGTTTGTCACATCAAACCCCACCTGTCCTCCGCACAAGTGGGAGCAGGCTCTCCAGTGCAGTTTGCGCAATTCTCTATTTCGAGAGATGGGGTCTTTGGTGGCCCACAGAACAGGAAGTTCTTGCCACCTATCAATAAAGATCTCCAAGAAGTCGGGTTGGTTTAAAGCGATTCATCTTTTCCTGTCCAAAACCAAGGATAAAAAAATAATGTCCACTACACAATCTAGAAAGTCAATTACTCTTTCTCACAAGCTAGCCCTTAAAGGGTCACTAATGGATAACTATATTTTTTTGAGGAAATTACTGTTTACAGTGTCTAGAGACATACAAGTGCATACATATAATGTGCCTCTAGTTTCACTTTTGGTTTTAAATTTAGTTATTGTTTCTGTGAAGTAAAGAGACACACAGAACCAAAAAAAAAATAAAAGCAGGGCATATTTTTAATTTCAAAAATTATTAGCATTGTTTTGGTTGATTTTTAAACACACAGCTTAGACCACAGTGACAAGCTCCCTGATAAATTTGAGAGGGAGCAGAACCAGGAAGTGATGATTTATGCAAATGATTACAGCTGCTTAAAAGCAAAAAGGGACAATGAGGACATGAAATCAATACTGATATAATGTAAAAGTTAGTTATTTCTGCCCCAAACAATTTTGGCTTAGTGCTCCTTTAAATGGTCTGTCTTTCCTGAATATGCACTGCTGTCCCAAGTTCGAAGGCATACCTACACGCTTGTCGTTTCAAACGTCTTTCTTACGCAACCCGGTCGTATGGACGCTACATGTGTTCGAGCCATATATACACTCCGCACACGACATCCGCCCATGCTTAAAAAAAATTGATGTTTCCCCCCGCCCCTTATCTTCCGTCGCAAAAAACGACAAGGTGGAATTGGCAAGAGATCATGTTGGGTCAGTTCCTAGGAAACAGATGACCAGTTGTGTCGAACTAATAAGCCAGATCTCATCCTCATTTGTGTATGAAACGTTAGTTAGATAAAAAGCACTCCGATATAGTTTGGTCAAGACATAAAAGCGACCATTTGCATCATGTTTAAACCGACTTGTTTTTAGAAGACATCCTGATGAGAACCGAGATTGCCCACACAACAGTAGTTGGATCAAAATGCATAATCAAAGCGTTGTTTACGTACGACGGCACTATAGCGGACCATTACCTTCAAATTAAAAACTGGCTATGTTGTAATTTCTGAACCTAAGATGTAGGCCACAAAATCATTCAATCAAGAAAAACATGTAAAATGTAGTTACATACCGGTCTTTGACCCGATCGTTATCTCCGCCGTCTTCCACAAACTGTGAACGCCCCTTTTACTCACGTGGTAGCCCTTTATACACGCGCATTGTGGAACTTTACGCACGTCTCCCCCGCCCCTGACGTTCATGGTAATCAGTATTTTCCCCGCCCCTTTTCCATCTTTTTTTTGTTGGAAAGCACATGTTGGAGAAAGATGGCAGCACGGCGAATCAGGTGTAAGGCCTCCAACATGACCTTTGAGGAAATGGTGGAGATGGTCCTCATCCTCAATGCAGAGGACTAACGATGGGAGGCATGGGCCATATAAGTACCCTAATAAGGTCAAGGCCCAAATAATGGAGAAGGTGAGGAGGAGTCTCCATCAGAAATTTGGGGTGTACATAGGGTCCAAGGAGCAGATCCGGAAAAGGTGGTGTGACCTTAAAAAACGGGAGCCGGAACAAATGAAGAGGATCAGGAGAGTGATTAGAAGAAGTAAGTTTGTTATATATTTTGTAAGATTTGTTCAGCGCCATGTGTTTTTGATTTCAGGTTGTACTGTAATATTTTTTTAGGCACAATAATTTGTCGTCAAACTGGACGTTCCATTCGGAACGACTAAATATTGTGTTTAAAATCCTAGAAATTAGGACATTTTTTTAAAATTGTGGTGAGATCAATCGTGAAAATAATGTTAGATGTGCTATTAAAACCACCAAACTTTTTTTATTAATTAAATATACAGTAAAAGGAGAGTCTGCTCAGCAGTCGGTGACACATGTGGACTCATTTGCATAATTGTTGTCCCTTTAATAACCCATTTTGGGCTTCACACAGAGCTGAGGTGATCCAGTGTATACTTTGTTGGCTTACATGTTTTAAAAGTAGACCAAAGCTACAAGATTTGTCAGGATCTTTGTGAATGCCTTCAATCCTGTGTTTTTGCCTGAGGGGTTTTTCAAAACATCAATAGTCCCAGAAATTGTCCTAAAGTGAATCATATTCCTCTTTCAGGCCTATAAGCTAGAAAAAACATGTTTCCATTTTCTTCATTCTCGTAGGGGCCGTCATGAAGCTTCGACACGGGGAGCAAGAAGTCAGCAAGCCACACCCCCGAGGGATGGGATGATGCGCAGCCTGCCACCACATCAGGTAAAGTAACATATAACTAACCCCAGCTTCAGGTAATGTAGATGTAGGCCTGCCTAATTTTTAAAAATGGTTTTCTGTCCCACATTTCAGGATCAGTGTGGTGCTTGGACAGGCATACAAAACAGATGGTTATATCTGAAATCTGGGCCTGCAGAGAAGAGGTGGAGGAGATTCATCTGCCAAACCGACAAATTAAAGAAAGAACAAGGAGGGTGGAAAATAAATTAAAAAATTTACCTTGATGTTTTTGGGGAGACTCTGAATCTAAAAAAAATACAAAAAAAAATTTTATATACCAGATTTAATGTTTATTTAATTAAAAAAAAACCAAAAAAAAATCAAACCCAGATTTTCTACTTTATTTAATTAAAAAAAAACCAAAAAAATAATAAAACCAGATTTTCTACTTTATTTAATCAAAAAAAAACCAAAAAAATAATAAAACCAGATTTTCTACTTTATTTAATAAAAAAAAAAAAAAAAAAAATAATAAAACCAGATTTTCTACTTTATTTAATCAAAAAAAAACCAAAAAAATAATAAAACCAGATTTTGTACTTTATTTAATAAAAAAAAAACCAAAAAAATAATAAAACCAGATTTTCTACTTTATTTAATAAAAAAAAAAAAACAAAAAAAATCCAAAAAATGATTGTATATTGTATGAGAAAAATCACCCACAAAAATCCAAAAATGATTGTATATTGTATGAGAAAAATCACCCACAAAAATACAAAAATGATTGTATATTGTATGAGAAAAATCACCCACAAAAATGATTGTATATTGTATGAGAAAAATCAACCACAAAAATGATTGTATATTGTATGAGAAAAATCAACCAAAAAAATACAAAAATGATTGTATATTGTATGAGAAAAATCACCCACAAAAATACAAAAATGATTGTATATTGTATGAGAAAAATCACCCACAAAAATGATTGTATATTGTATGAAGGAAAAATCACCACAAAAATACAAAAATGATTGTATATTGTATGAGAAAAATCACCCACCAAAATGATTGTATATTGTATGAAGAAAAAATCACCCACAAAATACAAAAATGATTGTATATTGTATGAGAAAAATCACCCACAAAAATGATTGTATATTGTATGAGAAAAATCAACCAAAAAAAATACAATAATGATTGTATATTGTATGAGAAAAATCACCCACAAAAATGATTGTATTATGGTAGAGAAAATATAACAAAAAATTTGTAGGTATTTATAATAAATAAAAATAAAAAAATTTAGAAAATAAAGAGCTTTTGAACATCAAAAAAGTGTGTGGTGTTTTTACTAAAATACGTAAAAATTGTCTATGTGTTTGGTTTGGGGGTCACCTGGGAAATGTTTGCTAGTTGATAATGAAAATACACTTAGTTACACTTAGTAAAGAAACTCCAAACAACACAAGCAAGACATAACAGTTTAGAAAAAAAAATTATGATTTATTTTTTAAGAAAGCTACAATTAGGGCAAATTTGATTGAGATGGTATTGCCCCCCTACCCATGAAATAGTCCATGTATTTGTCCCGACTTCACGGGCACTCTGGGGGGGCAAGTCCCTGTGTGGCCAGCTTCAAGGCCCGCCAAAGTTTCTGCAGGGTCAAATGTTGTGCCTCGGGCCCAACCAGGGCCATATAATTTGGAGATTGTCTCCTTAAAAAAATTGTGGAGAATGCAGCAGGCAAAAATACATTGTATTCCACTTATATTCCGCCATGTGGAGAGAGGTGAGGAAAAGGCGGACCCGCTGGCCATGATTGCCGGAAGCGTTCTCAACCACTCTACGTGCTCGGCCCAGCGGAAATTAAAGACACTCCTCTCTGGGGTGAGGGTGCGCTGAGGTAATGGCCTCATAAGATGGGGTCCCAGGGCAAACGCTTCATCAGCCAGGAAAACAAATGGCAGGGCCTTCTACATTCTGGTCATCCGGTGGCAAGACAGATCATCATCCTGAAGGCGAAGCGCGAACTCCGTCTGCCTGAAGGCTCCCCATCCGATACCGTCCATTCATCCCGACATCCACAAAAAGGAATTCATACTGTGCTGACACCACCGCCATCAGCACAATACTGTTGAACCCCTATATATTAAAGAACTGGGATCCTGAACGGGGTGGAGGCCACGATGCGGACGTGCTTCCCGTCGATGGCTCCCCCGCAGGTTGGGGAAGTTCCATCGGGTCTGGAAGTCCAAAGCCACAGACTGCCACTCCTGTGGTGTGGACGGAAGCTGGGGAAGAAAAAAATAAAAAATTAGCCACATAACCTTGCAAGCAGATTATACTAAGACATTATAAGGCATTATAACATTTCTGGGAACTAGCATATTATATCTAAATATATTTAGCCAATTAACACATTAAACACCCCCTCTGATGGGCCAATGCCCAAGTTTGGGGGAGGGCTAGATGAGTTTGGGAGTGACTAAAAAAAATTAATTTGATTATTGGTGAACATAGACTTTTACAACACATTTTGGAGGGGAGGGCTAGATGAGTTGGGAGTCCTAAAATTAAAAAAAAAAAAAATATTGGTGAACATAGACTTTACAACACATTTTGGAGGGGAGGGCTAGATGAGTTTGGGAGGTCCTAAAATTAAAAAAAAAATAAATATTGGTGAACATAGACTTTACAACACATTTTGGAGGGGAGGGGGGGGGACATTACAATGGATATAACACAATACATTGGGAAAGTGACTAGACTAGGTAGGTTGGGGCCCAGGATACCATGCTGGGGAGGTAAGTGCTGGAAAATATGCATGTAGGCCAAAAAAGGGGCATCAAAGTTTACATTCATGCATGGGGGCAAAGGGGACATTCACAGCATATTCCAGACATGGTAATTAGGGAAGGAGGAGATAACTACAAGACATTAGCATACATATAGACATAAAATGTTGATATTAAAGGAGAAAACTTACCCTCATATATCCTCCTGCAGAACCTGGATGATGGCAGAGCAAGGTGTCAGGAATGATGAGGCCCAGAGCCTGGGGGGAGATGCCCGTGGAGAACTTTAAGTCCTGAAGGCTTCTCCCAGTTGCCAGATAACGGAGGGTGGCAACTAGCCTCTGCTCAGCACTGATGGCTTCCCGCATAACGGTGTCCTGCCTGGTAATATAGGGGGACAACCCAAAGCCAACAGGTGCTGAAAAGACGGGATCAGACATCCTCAGGAAATTCCTGTAATCAACAGGATTATTTTCCTGAAGCTCCCGCAGCAAAGGCATGTGAGAGAATTTGGTTCCTACGGAGCAACCAATTCTTGGTCCATGAAACTGTTCCTCCTCCTGTTCATGAACTCCTCATTGTCTAGGTCCATAAACAAACAGACCTATAGACAGAAGATGCTTAGCACGAAGTCGCGACGACTAGGTGCCTGCAACATGGTTACAAGGTAGTTACGAACGACAAATCAGAATTGCACTAAACAGACCGCAGTGAAGAACAGCAAGACCTATGAAGAACGACCCAGACAATGAAAAACGCGGGGACAGGACCGCAATGTAAAACAATACGACCTGACCGCACGTCTCGATTGCCTAGATAACGACCCACACAAGTAACAAACTGAACGCAGAGATCAATCTGAAAGCACAAAGACTGAAAAGCACGAATCGTCACTCACCAAACTTTTTACTAACACGCGTAAACACGGATCAGCAAAAGGAAGCCCCAAGGGTGGCGCCAACAAAATCAACCTCCCCTTTATAGTCGCGTCATACGTCGGTGAGCGTCATCCGCGCCGGAGAACGACCAGATTTTGGTATGTTACGTGTGGTACGCAAAGCAAGCCTGCCGAGCTTCTCGACAAGTTCAACAAGGGAACTCGTCGAGGAACTCGACGGGCTTTGCACGTCGAGTTTCTCTGTCGGTGTTACGAGGCCTGAGGGTTAGTTCACACCAGTGTGGTTAGTTCCAGGCTTTCCAGCTCCAGAAAAAAAAGGAGGACATGTTGCATTTTTCCTGCACTGGAATGTGGTAAAATTCAGCAAACGCACTGGAATGCATTAAAAATGCACTAGATATATACTAGGTATTGCCATTCCCTCCGACCCAAATCATCTATATCCAACAAACTATATTCCTCTCAGCAACGCACTTTACAGGATCTTAAAAAATATGATTGTAATCAATATCTTGGTTCGGGGTGGATTAATATACTAAAAATGGATATAATACCTTGGTTTTAATATTTATTTCAAACCATTCCGGTCTTTGTTTCCTAGATCCTATTTTTTCTACCTTACTGTCGGCCTTCACAAAGGTTTATCTGGGGTCATAGGAAACCTAGATTACACAAGAAATTATTATCATTGCCTAAAACGAAAGGAGGAGCTGGCGCACCTGATCTTTACCATTACTATTTAGCGGCAGGTTTTAACAAGGTAGTGAATTGGTTTCATTTTCTGACACTAAACAATGATACTAATAGAGCAGTGGTTAAATCAATTTGATCTTACTGCTCTTCCTTGCTAGATTTTTGATACTAGAGATACTCACCGAGATTCACTTTTTATAATGCCCTCCCTTACATCCACCTATTGAAAATTTGGACAAAAACAGCCCTACAACTAGAACTTTCCTCACAGTAGGACCTATAACACCTTTATTCGGTAATCCACGATTTCCGCCAGCTTTAAAACGGAAAAGTTTCCTTGTATGGAATTAAAGAATCACATCAAAGAGTGTGTCAATTACATGCCAGGAAACATTCCCCACCTATACTAAATTGAATCCTCACACAACAACCTTCATTCACGCAATGGTTGGAATATCGGCAGTTATTATCATTTTTGTCTTCTATTCCCCCAAATAAATATTTTTATACAGATGCAACTCAGTTTGAACTCTGACTACTACAAGATTCCAAAACCAAAACACGTCTATCAACAATCTATAAGATACTTACTATAAAAAAAATCACCCTGAACCTCCTGAATATATTAACAAATGGCGAATGAGCTAAATGTTTCAAATTTAAAGATGTAGAGTGAAAAAAATCATTTAACTTAACACATTGTATGTCACTAACAATTAAAGCGCAAGAGACAAACTACATACTTCTCTCTAGTGTATTGAGCCCATTGTCATTACAGCGTATATACCCAGAAAAAGGTCAGATATATGCTGGCGGTGCCACGCGTCCCAAAGGTTCACTGCTCCATATTTGGTGGGGAATGCCCTCAAATTTTTAATTTTGGGGAAAAAATTATGCAATTATATACCTCAGTTACGGGGGAACCAATACCAAATCGCCTCAATCACCTTGCTTATTGATTCTACCAGGATCATATAAAAACATCAAAAAGGGCCTTTTGAGACACAGGTTGATAGCAGTGAGATTAGTCCTACCACGGCACCGGCGCTCAATACAAATTTCATCAGTTAAGGAATGGGTTAGTGAAATGGACCGTATAGAGAAGATGGAATCACTTTTAGCACAGGAACTAGATACACACGAGGAGCACCACTGGATTTGGGCCCCCTGGAGGATATACAGGGAAACAACAAGAAATTAGGAAGTCCTTAAGGAAATAAAACAAAAGTAAAGGAAAATAGATGTGACAAGCAGGGGTCTCCATAATAAAATCAAAATGAAACAGCAAAAAATTCACTAGACCCTAGTACAATGAAAAAAACAATAAAAAGCATCGGGAATGCATCAAATACACACCGGAATGTGCAAAATAAAAAAAAAACACGCACGCAGAAATGCATCCAGAACGGATCGGAGTGTGTTTTGTAGTGTGAACCCGGCCCTGAGTGCATTGAATGCTGCCATGTGATTGGCTGATTAGCAATTTGCGTTACCAACAATTGAACAGGTGTACCTAATAAAGTGTCCGGTGAGTATGTACACACACACACCACACACTATATCTATAATTGTGTATATATATATATATATATTATATAATATATATATATATTACACACATATTACATATACACACACACACACACAGGGATCTTGTCACAGTGGCCTCGACACCCATAGATGATGGTTTGCTTCGGTTTGCACTACCAGGGAACTGAAATGCTACAGGACAGCTCTTTCATGCTGAGCTAATTAAGATGACAACAGCGGCCCTGCACCCCGATATGTGATACCGCTGTGTCCGATTGATTAAATATAAATCATGAAAAAATTGTAAAGAAAATTACTTTTTCGTAAATGTTACCAGGACACAAAATAAGGTGCTGATTGAAACTACAACAGAGCTTCTTTTAAATCATAACGAGCGAAGCCTATGCGTATAGCCTTGAACCATTGCCTCTGCTCACTACAGCACACTGGTTTTATTATAGAGAGGCAATAAACTTACTTTGAAATTCGGTTCACATATGAGCCGCATGCGGCTCACAACAGGGGTCTGATGCATGATGGTTCACCATTTCAGTCCAATTTCAGCCAAATTTTGGGCTTAATTGAGATCTGAAATGAACCAAAAGACGCACACCGCACCGGACCTGCTCCGGAGATATGTGAACCGACTCCATAGAGAGCTGGTCAAAATCTCCTGCTATTGCGAATTTGCAATAGTGTAAACCAGCCTAAGGAATAGTGGTATCATAACATCACTGCAAGCTATCATACAAATCTCACACCCAAGTGAATAAGAAGGTCATAATATGCAGCCTACAGTGCCAAACTCTGGATGAATAGAAGGTGATAGAGCTGGAGCTCCCTCCACTGTCACCTTTATTCTCTTGGAGTCTGGAAAACTTGCCAGAAGTGATCCATGCTGATAGCAGAGTAATGAAGCAGCAGACAGAAATGACACTTATGCCCTGTACACATGATCGGTTCATCTGATGAAAACGGTCTGATGGATTTTTTCATTAGGATATCCGATGAAGCTGACTTTCATCAGTCTTGCCTACACACCATCAGTTTAAAAAAACGATCGTGTGAGAACGCGGTGACGTAAAAACACAACGACGTGCTGAGAAAAATTAAGTTCAATGCTTCCAAGCATGCGTCGACTTGATTCTGAGCATGCGTAGATTTTTAACCGATGGACGTACCCACAGACGATCGTTTTTTTTCTATCGGTTAGTTAACCATCAGATAATTTTAAACAAGTTCCTAGTTTTTAACCGATGGATAAAAAAACCGATGGGGCCCACACACGATCATTTGTCTGATGAAAAACGGTCCATCAGACCGTTTTCATCAGACAAACCGATCGAGTGTACGCGGCATTGAGACAAGTACACACTATAGAAAGATATGCTTATGCATATTTAAGGTGTGAGATTTACAACCACTTTAATATGTACAAATAAGAATCACATCTACAGTCCCTGTTGTAGATAATGCTGACATTCTTACCTGGTGGCCACATTTAAGGCACAGCCAAACTTCAGCAGGGGCTACAGGTTCTCCATCCTTCATCCTCCTTTCTTTAACACAGTCTGTGCATGATGACCACACATTTTGTGACACTGCTTTTTGACCCGATTTACATCCACTGCTTGGCCAACATGATGGCAAGTAAGACCTTGTCAAATAAAATAGTATAATTCTTACAATGCTTGCAATATTTACCTATGCAACGTATGCTTTTAGAAGATATTACTTGCATTTTTTTAGCTCTAGTGAAAGCCTCATCTTGTGGACATGTATTTTACTTATAAAAGAGAGTTCTTGGAAATTCCTGAGCTATAAGAATGTTCCAGGGCCCCAGTCCTAACCCAAATGTGGTGTGAACTGGCCCTGAATGTTCTAACGTGGCAACCTGAGAGATTAAAGCGGAGGCCCGCCTAAAAAAAAAAGCCAGCAGATACAAAAATACAAATACTGCAGCAGCTGACTTTTAATAAATGGTCACTTACCTGTCCAGGGTGCCCGCGATGTCGGCAGCTGAAGCCGATCAATCGCTCGGCTCTTGGCTGCCACTGCCACCATCCTCGGTGAGGGAATCAGGAAGTCAAGCCTTGCGGCTTCACTTCCCGGTTCCCCACTGCCCATGCGCAAGTCACACTGCGAGTCCTCACTGGTCCCTGCTGTCTTCTGGGACTTGTGTGTTTCCCAGAAGACAGTGGGGGAGGACAGTGTAGGAGCCAGGTATCTGCTCCCCCCTCCTCCTTGAAAGGTGCCAAATGTGACACCCGAGGTGGGGGGGGGGGGGGGGGTTCGGATTCCAAAAAGTGGAAGTTCCATTTTTGGGTGGAACTCCACTTTAACGTATGTATAGATAGTGGCAGGAAGGCACTTAGACACAGCGGCATCGCTGTAATTGGCGCTATATAAGTGTAAACATTATTATAACATGGGCTCATAGCATACATTACTGCTGTGATCCTATCTATATAAAGTACTGATCTGTATGCAGCAAATTGTACACCCATGTGCAGATCAGTACTTGATATAGATAGGATCACAGCAGTAATGTATGCTATGAGCCCATGTATAATAATGTTTACACTTATATAGCGCCAATTACAGCGATGCCGCTTGTGTCTAAGCGCTGATAATGGTTGTCATTATACCCAACTCAATGGTACTAATTTACCGACTCGGAAGGATGAAAGGCTGAGTGGACCCCCGCCGGGATCGAACCTGCAACCCTTGGGACACAGGCAATCACAGACTGCTGCAATGGAGCATTAGCCCCCTGCGCTCTTTTACCAGCTTGTATACTGTTCTGCAAAGTCTACGTGCAGAGCCTGCCAAGAAGTCGGCACTGCACTGCTTACAGGCAGCAAGACATTTCCCAATCTCTGCAACTGCACATCAGGACAATGTCTCACTGCCTGTGATTAGCGCAGTGCCAACTTCCTGGCGGGCTCTGCACGTGGACTTTGCGAACACACCAGAGCTCATCCTTACTCTGTATGTAGTGTTCAACTATGTAAACCAAAATTAGAAATATCTGCATTCACAGTGGTATGGACTGTATTTTGTACTGTATAAATGTAAGGCTTTGTGCCAACTTAACATCCTTACAGCAGGACCCTATTGGCCATTGCCACTGCTAAGTAAATATCAACATTGTGTAGCCAGCAGCGCCAACACCCCTGATTATATGCCATTATTATTTAAAACCTTCCACTGAATGAGTTGTGATGCATGCACAGACTTGCTTAGCCTTCAGACATTTAGAATTGGCGGTAGTCGGTTTGCGCATGCTCCACCTCATTCAATGCAGACCATAAACATCAATGGTGTGCAATCAGCAGCAGCTCCGCTTACTACACATTGGGGATATCTGCATATCAGTCATCAGCAGCTGCAGTGGAAAAAGGGGTCAATGGATGCAAACAATAGCACAAATGTTACATGTATACAGCGTACAGGCAGCAAGACGCTCGTGTGCATGAGTTCTAAGAGCTCTCAGCTCTATACTGTATAACCGTAATATAAACTAGAAATAGATGCTGCAAAAAGTAATGTATTACTTAATATATGAATAATCATAACCATACCAACAATGTCATCTGAGGAATCTTCATCTGGTGGGCGATTTGTTCTTCTACTCCTTTTTCCCCTTCTCAGACCTGACAAGGATGATGGCTCCTTTACCCTCATTTGCAGCCTGGAAAACCGAGAAGAACATTTTATCAATAGCAAAGTATACTTTATTTTCACAGGGTGAAACTCAGGCTTGTAGAAAGAAACCCCAACAAAAATCAATGGTTTCTTCATATAAGACAAACTGAATTTTTCAGATTGGTTTTTGCTACTGATGTGCCAGTATGATAAACAAAAAGAGATTTTTAATACAGCTTACCTGTAAAATCTTTTTCTTGGAGTACATCACGGGACACAGAGCGGCATTCATTACTATATGGGTTATATGGAGTACCTTCAGGTGTAGACACTGGCAATCTCAAACAGGAAATGCCCCTCCCTATATAACCCCCTCCCATAGGAGGAGTACCTCAGTTTTGTAGCAAGCAGTATGCCCCCCCAAAATGGTCCTCAAAAAAGAGGGGTGGGAGCTCTGTGTCCCGTGATGTACTCCAAGAAAAAGATTTTACAGGTAAGCTGTATTAAAAATCTCTTTTTCTTTATCGTACATCACGGGACACAGAGCGGCATTCATTACTATATGGGATGTCCCAAAGCATGCTTACAATGAGGGGAGGGAGAACATCTCCAAGACAAAAGGATTAATTTAGAGATATACTCAAATCATAATAAATCCAACTTAGTTGAGAAAATAATTTTAAATTTAAATTTTAACTCAAAAAAGAGGAGCCCCCGGAATCCGAGGGTCTCAAACTGCAGCCTGCAGCACTGCCCTGCCCGAAGGCAGTATCAGTATTCCTTCTTAACGTCCAACTTGTAGAATTTTGTAAACGTGTGGACAGAAACCAGGTTGCCGCCTTGCAAACTTGAGCCATAGAGATCTGGTGGGTGTGCTGCCCAGGAGGCGCCCATGGCTCTAGTAGAATGAGCCTTTAATGATACTGGAGGAGGCAACCCTTTCAAGCCGTAGGCCTGAGTGATTAATTGCTTAATCCACCTAGAAATGTGGACTTTGCAGCTGCCTGCCCCTTCTTGGGCCCATCCGGTAGAATGAACAGCACATCTGTTTTCCGGATCTTCTTTGTAGCTTTAAGATAGGCCTTCATGGCCCTGACAATATCCAAGGTATGCAGCAAACCCTTCCTTTATGGAAGTAGGTTTAGGGAAGAAGGATGGTAATACCAAATCCTGGTTCAAATGAAAACTGGATATGACCTTCGGTAGGAAGGAAGGATGAGGGCGGAGAACGACCCTGTCCTTATGAAAAACAAGATATGGTTCCTTACAGGATAAGCCGCTAGCTCCGAAACTCTTCTTGCGGAAACTATGGCACCAAAAATACTAACTTCCTTGTCAGTAGAACCAAAGGAACTTCAGCCAACGGCTCAAACGGTTGTTTCTGTAAACTTGACAGAACAAGATTTAAATCCCACGGACAAAGCGGGGATTTAACTGGAGGTCTAATACGTAAGACCCCTTGAAGGAAGGTCTTAAACCAGCGAGTGGGTGGCCAGCGGCCGCTGAAACCACACTGACAGAGCAGAAATCTGTCCTTTGATTGTGCTTAATGCCAATCCTTTATCCACTCCTAGCTGGAGAAAACTTAATACTCTATCGATGGTAAATTTGCGAGAAAGCCATCGCTTGGACTCACACCAGCCTACATAGGCCTTCCAGACCCTGTAATAAATCACCCTAGAGACCGGTTTCCTGGCTCTGATTAGGGTAGAGACTACTTTCTGAGACAGACCTCTACCCCTGAGAATCAGGGATTCAGCTTCCAGGGCCGTCAAATTTAGATGCCGTAAGGCAGGGTGGAGGATCGGACCTTGCGATAGCAGGTCTGGCCGTAGAGGAAGAGTCCAAGGGTCTCCCACTACCATCTTTAGGATGAGTGAGTACCATGCCCCTTCTGGGCCATGCTGGAGCTACCAGGATGACTGGTATGTGTTCCACCCGGATCCTGCGCAGCAGGCGGGGTAGTAACTGGAGCGGGGGAAACGCATAAAGAAGTTTGAACTGATGCCAAGGGCAAACCAACGCATCGGTTCCGCAGGCCATCGGATCCCTTGAGCGGGATATGAACCTGTCTAGTTTCTTGTTGAGTCTCGATGCCATGATATCCACGTCCGGCACTCCCCATCTTTGCAGAGTGCTTGAAAGACTTGTGGATGCAGAGACCATTCCCCCGGCCATAGAGTCTGGCGGCTTAAGAAGTCCGCCTGAAAGTTGTCCACTCCTGGAATGAATATTGCCGATATGCAGGGCACATGAGCCTCTGCCCATAGGAGAATCAAGCTCACCTCTCTCTGAGCGGCTTGACTCCTGGTTCCCCCTTGGTGATTATGTATGCCACGGCCGTGGCATTGTCTGATTGAATTCTCACCGGGAACCCCTGCAATTTTGACGTCCAAGCCCTGAGGGCTAGTCGAGCAGCTCTGAGCTCCAAGATGTTGATGGGCAACTGCTTCTCTGGCTTTGCCCAAGTACCTTGGCGAGTGCAACCATCCAAAATTGCTCCCCAGCCCGTCAGGCTGGCATCTGTGGTCACTATCTTCCAAGCCACTGGGCTGAAAGACTTCCCCTTCAGTAGATTCTGAGGGTCTAACCACCAACACAGACTTTGTCGGACTCTTGATAAGAGCGGCAACGGGATATCCAAGGCCTGTGGCCTTCTGCTCCATGCTGACAGGATGGCTGCCTGTAGGATGCAAGTGCTTAGAACCAGTAGGATTAATTCCTTGATGGCTTTTACCTTCCTCAGAGGTAGGAACACTCCTTGTTGTTCTGTGTCTAATCTCATGCCGAGATATTCCAACTGCCTTGTGGGCTGGAAAGCTGACTTTTCTCGATTTAGGACCCAGCCGAACCTCTCGAGGTATTGGACCGTGAGGGCCACTGCTCGCTCCAAGCCGGGAGACGAGTGGTCTATGACTAGGAGGTCGTCCAGGTATGCTAGGATCGTGACCCCTTGGATCCTTAGCTTGGCTAGGATCGGAGCTAGGACCTTCGTGAACACCCGGGGGGCCGTAGCCAACCCGAAGGGAAGCGCCACGAATTGGAAGTGACGCGAAGCCACCATGAAGCGTAGATATCTTTGATGTGGCTGATAAATTGGAACATGAAGGTAGGCATCCTTTATGTCTATGGACGCCATGAAGTCGTCCTTCTGGAGTGTGGCAGCTGCTGACCCGCACGGATTCCATCCGAAATGAGCGGATCTTTAGATATGCATTTACCATCTTTAGGTCCAAAATTGGCCTGACATCTCCATTGGATTTTGGGATGATGAATAGGTTGGAGTAGAAACCCAGCCCCTGTTCCAGGACTGGTACCTCTACTATTACTTCCTGGGAAAGTAGATGATCTAATGCCGATCTTAATGCGGCTCCCTTTTCCGGATCGTTTGGAATCCTCGACTTCTGGAAATGAGGAGGAGGAAACCTTAGGAAATCTAATTTGTAGCCTGTGGCCACGGAAGACCGTACCCACTCGTCGGGAATGCTGGCTTCCCAAATCTCTGAAAAGAGTCGCAGCCTTCCCCCCACCTTCGTGGGTGGGGGCGCCCCTTCATAAGGTTGGCTTGGGGGCTGGTTTTGCTGGTTTGCGAAACCACTGCCTTTTGCCTCTAACAGCCTGTCCTTGTGATTTGCTGTTGAAGCCGAAGTTTGCTTTTGCAGGAGGCCGTCGATACTGCTTGGCATTAGAGGGCCCCTGCCCAGGGGAATACTGTCGTTTAAACGCAGGCCCCTGAACCTTCTTCTTAGTTGGCAAGAGAGTACTCTTGCCGTTTGAAATGGTCTGAATGTATTTATCTAGGTCTTCTCCGAAGAGTCGTCCTCCATGGAAGGGGAACCCTACCAGGAGCTTCTTGCATGGGGGCTCAGCCTCCCAGCTTTTTAACCATAAGAGTCTTCTCATATGGATAAGGGATAACGATAAACGTGACGCTTGCTGGATAGAATCCTTGATTGCGTCTACCGTAAAACATATGGCCTTAGGACATCCGAAAATTCTTCTGCCTGCTGGGCAGGAATAAGTTTAAGCATCTGCTTAAATTGATCCGATAATGCTTGAGCGACCCCAATCGCAGCCACAGCTGGCTGTACTACTGCCCCTGCAGTAGTGAAGGAGTTCTTAAGTAGTGCTTCCAAGCGCTTATCAACTGGATCCTTGAACACCTGTATGTTTTCTACAGGGCATGTTAACGATTTGTTAACACATGAGATGGCTGCGTCCACTGCAGGAGTAGCCCATCTTTTGGAAAATTTTTCTCCATAGGATATAGGACAGAGAACTTCTTAGGTGGTAAGAAGATCTTATCTGGCTTGTTCCAATCTTGGAACAAAACTCCCTCTAATAGAGGATGGATCGGAAACACAGCATTGCTTTGAGGCGCCCTCAGTGAGCCCAAAGCTGAAACCGTCGATACCTGGAGATCTGGTACTGGCAAGTTGAATGCCCTATGGACCAAGTCCGACAATCCTTGAATCCACCAGCTCTCCCTCAGGGAGACTGCCCCAGACTCCTCTGTATCCGGATCCTCGATCCCTGAACCTACTTGGTCCTTGTCCAAGAGGTCGTCCAATTCCCCTGAGGAAAGGACCTCCTCTTCTGAGGGTCCGCGCTCGGGCGACGGAGATCTATTCCGCTTACTGCCCCGCATAGCTGCGGCTATCATTTTACCCATGCTTTTCTGCATCTCTTTTAAAGAGGTGAGTAATACCTCCTCCGTGACCATCTTAGGGTTGGACTGACCCGCGTCAGCTCCAGCCCCAGATCCCGATGGCCCCAAGGCTCCCTGTGGGGAAAGCAGCGGCATAGCTTTGTCCGAGACCTCAGACTCTCTGGGGGAATCCCCACCTCTTGTACCCTTGTTTTTTGATGCCATGGTACAATACCGAGGTACACCTGCTACTTATTGGTACCTGGGACTTATAAATAGTTAAATGCCCAAACACCTGTTTGGGGGATAAAAAAAATGCTTCCTCTCCCCTAGATGACACTTTTTTTTTTTTTTTCAAAAAAAAATCTTTTTTTTTTTTTTTTTTTTTTTTTTTCAAATCTAGGAAAGAAAAAACATTCTGTCCCCCTGAGTAGTATTGCAAGAAAAACTATGAGATGGAAAAGAAACAGCCTATTCCTAGGCTTGAAAACAGTCTTTCTGAAGACTGCAATATTCTTTCTGGCCACTGTGGTGTCCTCGGCGCCCCGTGCTTGCCGTTCTGGTCTTTCCTCCTCAGTTCCAAAGTATTGAATGAGCTATATGGAACAAACAAGGAAGGGCCGCCCCTTCCTTAAGCCACTGACCCGCCCTTCCCCCCCAGCAATCTCAAACAGGAAATGCCCCTCCCGACAGGGGGGGGGTGGGGTTGGGAGGAAGGGACCTCTCTGCTCCAGCAAACTGCAGCCTGCAGCCTGGAACCATGAGGAGGTCAGCGTTTTGCCTGCTTTGCAGGCCGTGAGGAGGAAGACTGAATGGAGCATCGCCTGGAGGCTTGCAGGTAAGCACAGCTCTCTGACACACACATATACTTTTATATCACACAGGCCCCACTCAATGCTTTTCCAACACTACAAGGGAGGTCACATCTTATGGGGAATAATACATATAGAGCCATCCTATCTTTATGATATGTGACTAGTTTGCCAGATGCAGTGCATAACTTTAGGCATGTCCCCTGTGACCCCCCAGAAAAAACCTGCTAAGAACCAAGTTCCGCAAGTTTTCCCCTCACTTACCTGCTCCATGCCGCAGGACTTTGCCAAGCAAGAGGCCCAATCTTCCCCCATCTCGGTGGGGATGTCTAGACCTTCAGGCCCTGGGTTCCTATGAAGGATCCACTGTCCTGGGCCCATATAGCACTCTGGCAACAGAAACATTAGGCACCCAAAGGTTTCTAAGTTCTGGGCCCAGGGTCCAGCTCTCTAAAAAGAAAAGCATTATGGGCTATACCCCAAGGGTTTGGGGTCCGGTTACTGACCACTTTAGCGCTGAGGCTTTTTTGGACAGAACCGGTTAGCTCACCTAATCCCAAGGATGTGGAGGCAAGCTAAACCATGACTAACACCTAAGACACTGGCGGAAAAACTGAGGTACTCCTCCTATGGGAGGGGGTTATATAGGGAGGGGCATTTCCTGTTTGAGATTGCCAGTGTCTACACCTGAAGGTACTCCATATAACCCATATAGTAATGAATGCCGCTCTGTGTCCCGTGATGTACGATAAAGAAATGAGAATATTTGCCAGCACACCTCAAATCAACAAGCGTCCAAACAATTTTTTATTGAAGCATGATCACATCACAGAACAGGTAGTGCAACATTTCGGAGTCACGCAGCACCCCCTCAACAGGTTGCACTCCCTGTTCTGTGCTGTAATCATGCTTCAATACAATTTTGACGCTACTTGTTGATCCGTGGTGTGCTGGCAAATATTACCATTTTGGCTTTCAGTTTTTAGCTGGTGGTTGCTGCAGCACCCAAATCTTCTGGAGCTTTATCCAGTAATGTGTGCGATGGGGATAAGGAGTATTACTAGTAACAAAAACAATTCCCTCTTATACCTGCAGACAAGAGAGCATCTACAGAGAATTAGGTGAATCTTAGTGGGAGCCGCTACTGCCTACCGCTGGAGCCATAGGCATGTACAGTACTTTCTGAGGCTATCTAACACCTATCTATACTACCATTATATACTGCAATCTCTGCACCAGAAATTGCTTTACCCTTACCTTTTCATTAGAGTTAAAGTGGTTGTAAATGCTAAAGGTTATTTACCTTTATGAATTATATGTATAAAAAGGTAAAAAACCTGTGTGCTGCTCCCCCCACAGCCTCCCCCCGATACTTACCTGAGCCCCCTTTTAATCCAGGGATGTGCATGGGAGCCTCGCCTGTCCCAAAACTTCCTCTCCTCATTGGCCATTGGCTCCCACTGCTGTCTATTACAGCCAGTCAGCCAATGAGGGGAGAGGAGGGGCGGGGCTGAGCCGCAGCTCTATGCGTTTTATGGATGCGTAGAGCAGGGCTCGGAAGCGAGCACCCACCAGTGCCTCCATAGCAAGCAGCTTGCTATTGGGGGCACTGATCAAAGGGGAGGTGCCAGGGGCGCCAGCGGGGGACTCAAGAAGAAGAGGATCGGGGGTGCTCTGTGCAAAACCATTGCACAGAGCAGGCAAGTATAACAGGTTTGTTTTTTTAAAGCCGAACCTTTAATACCACATTAAACATATCGGTAACTAATACATTTTTGAGTTATTTAAAAATGTAAAAACAACTTTGAATGTGTATCACAAAATTTCAATAAATATGTGGATTCAACTGACAACTATTGTTTATTCATTTATTACAGGTACTTATATAGCTCTGTCAATTTGTGCAGTGCTTTACATATATATTGTACAGTCCCTGCCCTCAAGGAGCTTACAATCTAAGGTCCCTAACTCACATTCATACATATATACACACAATGGGGCCAATTTAGACAGCAGCCAATTAATCTACCAGCATGTCTTTGGAGCGTGGGTGGAAACTGGTGTACCAGGAGGAAACCCACACATGCACTACCCTACAAATGGGGTATCAGAGGACCTGGTGGCCATAGCAGCACGATTCCCCTGCCGAGGCTCCGCCCCTGTTGACTTATCACCGGGGAAGGAGCCCGCCTGTTCCTGATCCTGACGCCGGGGTAAGACACAGACACCACCGGAACCCCCTGCCCGTCGATAAAAGGGATTCCTTCCAGGTGCGCCACCCGCGGGTGCAGCCGAACGCTTCACGGGTGGTCCTGAAGGGGCCCGCACGGGACTCAAGATGTGACACAAGCTCTGGGGGAGGAGTCCGGAGTGAAGTGCTTTAGGGGCTGAGCCCTCCAAGCTCTTACAGGCTCCTGCCCCCCTGTCCCTGACCGGAGGCTCGATCTTGCAGGACAGATGAGAGCTGCTCCTGCAGCCACTGCGCTCCACTGGACGCCCCCTCCGCCCTGAGCAGGGAAAGCAGCCTGTCCACGTCCGCCATCTCATCCAGTATCCGCAGGGGATCCAAGTTGCTACCTGTGCAGTGAGATTCTCTGGACACAGGGGGCCAGATTCATCAAGAGATACGATGGCGGGACTCCTGATCCGCCGTTGTATCTCTGAGATCCGACGGTCGGATCTATGCGACTGATTCATAAGAATCAGTTCCGCATAGATCTCCCTTAGATCCGACTGGTGTAAGTGACTTCCACCGTCGGATCTTAGGCTGCAATCTCCCGCCGGCCGCTAGGTGTCGCCTCGGTCTTTTACGCGTCAGATATGCAAATGAGGAGAACCGCAGATACAGAAACGAACGCCCGTCGTTTTTTTTTTACGTCGTTTGCGTTCGGGTTTTTCCGGCGGATAGTTACCCCTGCTATATGAGGGGTAGCTAATGTTAAGTATGGCCGTCGTTCCCACGCCGAGTTTCAAATTTTTACGTTGTTTGCGTAAGTCGGTCTGGAATACGGAATATGGAATTGACCCCATATCTCACTGTAAAGAGGGCCTGTCATGCCATATGCCTATTACAAGGGATGTTTACATTCCTTGTAATAGGAATAAAAGTGATCCAAATTATTATTTTTTTTTTTTAAAGTGTCAAAATAAATTTAAGTAAAATGAACAATAAAAAAAATATTTTTTAAAGTGCCCCTGTCCCCGTGTGCTTACACACAAAAGCGAACGCATAAGCAAGTGCCGCCCACATATGAAAACAGTGTTCAAAACACACATGTGAGGTGTCGCCGCGAACGTTAGAGCGAGAGCAATAATTCTAGCCCTAGACCTCCTCTATAACTCAAAACATGTAACCAGTAAAAAAAAATGTAAAGCGTCACCTATGATGATTTTTAAGTACCGAAGTTTGGCGCCATTCCACAAGCGTGTGCAATTTTGAAGCGTGACATGTTGGGTATCTATTTACTTGGCGTAACTTCATCTTTCACAATTTGCAAAAAATTGTGTTAACTTTTTTATTTAAAGCATGAAACATTTTTTTCCCCAAAAAAAACACTAAACCTTTTTTTGACATTTGTGGTTTTCAAGTTAAAATCATTTTTTTTGCTAGAAAATTAACCCCCAAACACATACATATATATATATATATATATATATATATATATATATATATATATATATATATATATATATATTCGTGATCTTTATTCTAAGCAAAAAAAATAGTGATTCTAATTTTGGCCAGAACCGTGCAGCTCTAGTTATATTGTTTCATTAGTGCGGCAATCTTTAAGTTATTATTATTTTACACAAATGTTCTGTGCGATTGCCAGCTGCTGTTTTGTGAATATTTAATCACTCATTTCTTTCACCTAAGCAATCATTATATACATTTTTTAGTACCTAATAAAGTGGCTGGTGATTGTACCCTGAGCTGTGCAAGTGAAGTTCCGTTTATATTCCAGCACAGTGCCTGCATGCCAGGATGACTGCAGTCCTGTGACATCATCCCACACTAGTTAATGATGATGGCCACAGCCATGGAAGAAGCCGGGCATAAGATAACCAGTGCCGGTGAGGGACGATAGACTGTTGATTAGTAGGTTAGTGAAAAGTTTAAAGCGAAACTCCACCAAAAAGGGGTAGCTCCGCTTATTTGCTCCCCCCCCCCTCTGGTGCCAGTGAGGGACATTGGACTGTTGATTAGTGAAGAGTTTAAAGCAGAACTCCACCAAAAAGGGGAAGCTCCGCTTATTTTCTTTCCCCCACCTCTGGTGCCAGTGACGAACGTTGGACTGTTGATTAGTAGGTTAGTGAAGAGTTTAAAGCGGAGCTCCACCAAAAAGGGGACGCTCCGCTTATTTGCTTTCCCCCACCGGTGCCTCATTTTGCACCTTTTTGGTGGGGGATTGGGTACCTGGCTTTGACAAGTACCTGTCTGTGGCGAGGTCTCCCAGAAGTTCGACCCCCCTCCCCCAGGCCATTGAGAAAGCACAGTGCGCATGTGCAGTGGGGAACCCGGCTGTGAAGCTGCAAGGCATAACTGTTGGTTTCCCTTACAGACAATGGCAGCTACAGCACCCGAGAGCCGATGGGAACATTGGCTGCGCTGCTGACATCGCTGGGTTCCAGGACAGGTAAGTGCCCTATTAATAAAAGCCAGCAGCTGCAGTATTTGGAGTTGCTGACTTTGAATTTTTTCGTGGAGGGTGGGCTGGAGCTGCTCTTTAAGCTGCAAAGGCAGTGGACAGAGTTCTGAATATACCATGGCTGCTGTTACACTACTTTTGGCCACTTTGGCACTACTTGCCAAATGCAACCCATTTACCCAAATAGGGCAAGTGCCACAAACACGAGTCCAATGCAGGGTGGGTTTTTAGGGGGTAAAACAGGCAGTGAAGGAGGTGACATAATGCTGCCTGACAAACACCTTGTGAACTGCAGTGGATTGCTCTTCTGTACGTGCAGTAATGGGGGCAGAGAGTCAGGACTGGCAGGCGAAGGGCATCTTCCTTCCACAATGTATATCATTATCAGTGTATGTGACTGGTGTACAGAGGACAAGGTGAACACACTACTTACCACGAGTCCAGCAGCTGTGTCCTGTCACTCAGCCCCCCACGTGTCCCCCACAGGGAAGTGACAACAACACACAACTACGGAAGCCCGCACAGTCCACACGGCTAACGCGTTCTCCTATACAGGTTTATGGCCCCATAGACTTAGCATCATCACTGATATGTCACTCCTCTATTGACACCGGGCTGAGTAGCGGGAGTCAGTGACCGAGTCACTTCCGGAGTGCTCGCCCCTCCCCTCCCTTCCTATAGGAGGAGATTTCCGGTGCTGTGTGAGAGGTGACCCTGGGACCGGTGCCATGTCGGTGTGGTTGGGTCGGCTGTGTGTGTCAGTGAGGACGGTGTGTGCTCAGTATGTCGGCGGAGGGGGAGCGATCCGGGCACACCACCCAGGTGACTATACACAGCATGATAGGGACTCTGCTTTCCTGGACCTGCAAACATAATACTCAAATTGCACAAAACTTTAGAAGCATTTGATTTTCGCAAACATTTATTTTATTTATTTTTTTCCTAATTTTTCAATGTAGACTTAAAAATGCTGAACTAAATGGCGCGTTTGTGCGCATAAGGCTCCATTGGTGGAATCGGTGCAATTTCAAAACACAGGACGCGTTTGCAATGCCATTACTTCTTAATGGTGCCCCAATTGCAGTGCCACTTTTTTGACGCGATTGTCAGATGACAAATTGGACCAAACCAAATCGTCCAAAAAGTTTTGGAACTTCTTTTGGGCAACAGGCGTCCTGTGATTTTGTTTGTGCGATTTGTCAGGCGACAATGGCAGCTAAATTTTCACAGCAATTGGGGTGCTATTGAAAGTAACGAGATTGCAAGCGTGTCCCGTGATCTGGAACGCCTAGGCGTGAATGGAGCCTTTTAATCCTCATACACACTATTCGATTTTCTGCAGATTTTTGTCTTCAGATTTACCAAAACCATATAATATGAGAGCAAACTTTAAGAGTTTCAATTTGTATGCAATCAGGCAGGTCCTTGCATGATATGTTTTTTGTAAATATGAAGACAAAAATCTGCAGAAAATCTAATTGTGTGTATGCGGGCTAAGTGGTGTGACTGCACTGGTGTGAACTATACCATTGGAGACCATATAACCTACTTTACATGTGTTTTTGATGCAGAAAAGACCTGCACTGGACTGCTTGTGGTGTTTAACCCTTTTTTTTTTTTTTTTTTTGCGGGACCTCCGCTTTAAAATGAAGCTCTCCAGCGGAGCGCTGTCACTGCTGAGAGGGCTTTCATCTTCCCCCCGGGTTGTCTTTGGCTACATGGGTGGCCAGGGGCACAATGCCATCATTCCTGCACATGCCGGACCTTCAGAGCACATGCACATTCGCCCGTAACGTCACCTGTTGCATGCACTCTGATGCCGCGTACACACGGTCGTTTTTCGTCATGGAAAAAAAAACAACAAAATTTTTCCAACTTCATCATTAAAAACGACGTTGCCCACACACCATCGTTTTTGAAAAATGATGAACAAAGCGCGGTGACGTACGACGGCACTCTAAAGGGGAAGTTCTATTCGCCTTTGGGCTGCTTTTAGCTGATTTCCTGTTAGTAAAAGACAATTCGCGCTTTTTTGTCTGTTACAGCGTGATGAATGTGCTTACTGCATTATGAATGGTAGTTTTACCAGAACGAGCGCTCCCGTCTCATAACTTGCTTCTGGGAATGCGCGGGTTTAAAACGTTGTTTTTGCCCACACACGATCATTTTTAACAACATGAAAAACGAAATTTTCAGAAGCCGAAAAACGATGTGAAGCCCACACACGATCATTTTAAATGACGTTTTTAAAAACGTCGTTTTTTTTCATGCGGAAAAACGACCGTGTGTACGCGGCATGATTATCTCCTAAACAGTGCTAGTTTAGGAGATATTCACAGTACCTACAGGTAAGCCTTATTATAGGCTTACCTGTAGGTACAAGTGGTTACTAAAGTGAAAGAACACTGCATCCTTTTATACACTCTGGCGGTATTCCCGAGTCTGACTCGGGGTGGAAATCCAATTCCATAAGTGGTATCCCTGAGCCAGACTCGGGATTGCATCGCAGTGTTCAGGCGGACATTACTTACCTTGTCCCCTGTGATGCCTCCCCGCTGTGGGATCGAACTGTCTCCTCGCTCAATTCACACAGTGCCCGTGTGCCGCCGAGGTCCGTTCCCTGCTATGTTACGACGCACGGGGGCGGAGATCGGCACCAAATTCAAAAAAATAAAAACACAGTACTGTATGAAATAAATACACACCCCCCTTGTCCCTAGTGGTCTGCCCAGTGTCCTTCATGTTCTTTTATATAATAAAAACCTTTCTTTCTCCCTGCAAACTGTAGATTGTCCATAGCAACCAAAAGTGTCCCTTTATGTCAAAAGTGGTTTTAGAGCAGCTAGAAAACAGCGATAATAAATTATAATCACTTGCAGAATTGTGCGATGGTGATTTGTGGGGAAATTCGTCATCAAACACTGAAAGTAATCATTTTTATTATTATTATTATATTATTTGTTATAATTATTTATTTATTATAATTTATGATTTTGTGTTTCAAACTTTATCATACCCGGGATGTCCACTAGACTCTTGTTTGGACAGATTTAAGTAAGTTATTCCTAAGAATTCCAGGCCTACAATATAAAACGCCAAATCTCCATGCAAAATAATTGTACCGCTTTCAGCACCTAAAACCAGAAAGAATCATACCGCCAGGGAGGTTAAATCCCATGTAGATCTTTTCACACTGGTCTGTTTCACTTCAGTTGCAGTTAAAATGCAGCTTGATGCATTTTTGGTCCAGGAAAAAAAAAAAAAAAACACTAAAAATGCATCCCTCCATTAAAAGGAATGGAAAACGGATGAAATACTGGGGCTGAAACAACTAATTGATTATGAAAATAGTTGTCAACTATTTTCATAATCTAATAATAGGCCAACCAAATAGTTGGTCTGCATACAGAATGCATTATTTGGTCATCCTTCATTGATTTTGATACAGCTATGATTTTGGAGCCTTCCTTTCAATCTACTCTTCCCTCCTATGGATCCTTCCTTCCTTTCTTTCTTTCTTTCTTTCTTTCTTTCTTTCTTTCTTTCTTTCTTTCTTTCTTTCTTTCTTTTTTTCTTTCTTTCTTTCTTTCTTTCTTTCTTTCTTTCTTTCTTTCTTTCTTCTTTATCGGTCCTTCCTTCCTATCGATCCTTCCTTCCTTCCTTCCTTCCTTCCTTCCTTTCTATCGATCCTTCCTTCCTTTCTATCGATCCTTCCTTCCTTTCTATCGATCCTTCCTTCCTTCCTTCCTTTCTATCGATCCTTCCTTCCTTCCTTCCTTTCTATCGATCCTTCCTTCCTTCCTTCCTTCCTTTCTATCGATCCTTCCTTCCTTCCTTCCTTTCTATCGATCCTTCCTTCCTTCCTTTCTATCGATCCTTCCTTCCTTCCTTTCTATCGATCCTTCCTTCCTTCCTTTCTATCGATCCTTCCTTCCTTCCTATCGATTCTTTCCTTCTTTCTTTCCTTCCTTCTTTCCTTCCTTCTTTTGCCTCCAATTTATTTATTTATTTATTTTTCCCTTCATCCAAAAGTTTCCATGAGGGTTTGGGGAAGAGTGTAAAAAAAAAGTAATCTGTAGTGGCCTTGCTTTGTATATATTTAATGGCTGTAACATGTCTAGTTTTATTTATTTTCTACATTAAATTCAGCCTGTAAAGGATAAGCCATGTTACGTTACTCTTATATTTAGGGTGTAACATGCTTCTTTAAACCCTCGTCCTGCCACAAATGCTCCCTGCTCTGTGACAGTGAGCAGAGGGTACCTGTAAAAATGTAGCTTTGTTTTTGAAAGGTGAACTTGTCCTTTTAAACAAAGTATAGTCGTGCAGAAGGGGAAGGGCTGGGGAGTAACATCCCTGACTACTGAAAAGCTAATTATATTGCCTCTTCTTTCACAGGTTGGGCTTTATTTACAAGTAATCCCTATTAAAGTATCACTTTAATAATGCATTATATACTTGACATGGAGAGGGAAAAGTGTGACGGACGATGTCTGTAAGCATTGTAATGTCAGTTCTACATGATACGTCATAAGCAGAGCATACAATACAGCTATTCTTTCTTTTCATGAACTTGCCTTTTTACATAAAATGCTGAATATTACACAATTTATATAAAGGCATATTTGGATAATTTAACATTTCCATATATATATTTTTTTTTTTTTGCAGCATTAAGCCCAAGATGGCATATGGTTCGCCATTTATCTGTTACTCCTGGCTTGACTATTAAATACGAGGAGCTGAAGGACTTGCTGAAGAATGATGGAGTTGTTCTTATTGATGTTCGGGAACCCTGGGAAATTAAAGAATATGGCGTTATTAAGGGAGCAATAAATATTCCATGTAAGTAATATGAGGCAAAAAAACTATTTAATTTTGGATAGAATAAGGGACTGTACTACTTTTGGCAACTTCGGGGGCGATTTCAATAGACATCTGTGCATGAACCCGCACAGATGTCTATCAAATCGCCCCCAAAGTCGGACTGCATTGCCGGTTTCAAATTGTGCGAGTTCAGCTGAATTGATGCGATCTTGCCTGAGCCTGGACCAGCTCTCTGACGTCAGCCATCAGCAGGCTTTGGCTGTACTTCTCCTTTAACTAGGGATGTCCCGATACTCGTATCGGTACCGATACCGAGCATTTCCCCGAGTACTTGTAGAAATGCTCCGATGCCTCAGCCGATACCTGGGCAGGCAGGGGAGTTGCAAGTCTTCTCCCCCGTGCTCCGTGCAGTCTTTCCTCCCCTCTTGTGCTCCGTGCAGTCTTTCCTCCCCTCTTGTGCTCCGTGCAGTCTTTCCTCCCCTCCTGTGCTCCGTGCCGCTCTTCTCTCCCCCTGTCGGTGCCGCTCTTCTCTCCTCCTACATCCCCCCCGTGTTGCTCTTCTCTCCTCCCCCCCCCCCCCCCCCCGTCCATGCCGCTCTCCCCCCTCAATTTGTGAGGATGGAGAGCGGAGATAGGAGCCGCTAAATCCGGCTCCTACCTTTTCCGAATGGACAGAGTCAGTGATGTCCTTTCACATAACTGAGCATCGTAACCTGTGTTTACGATGCTTCAGTTTATGAATGGAGCGGAGCTTCCCTCCATTCATTTCAGCTGAGGCTGCAGAGAAAGGGACTGGGGAATCTGTGTCCATAGTCCCTTTCTCTGTCTTAAAGGGGAGATGTCAGAGGTCTTTTAAGACCCCTGATATCTCACCAAAGACCCCCAACAGGGCTGAAAAAAAAAAAAAAAAAAAAAAAAATTGCAATAAATATTTTTAAGTAAATAAAAAAACAAAACAAACACACCGACAATTCACCCCCCCCCCCCCCCCCCTCCAAAAAAAACATAAAAAAAAAAAATCACTGTAAAAAAAAAAAACATTTTAAAAAAAATACCGCCACTGTCACATGACATTTAAAAAAAGTATCGGTATTCGGTATCGGCGAGTACTTGGGGGGGGGGGGAAGTATCGGTACTTGTACTCGGTCTCAAAAAAGTGGTATCGGGACAACCCTACCTTTAACCTCAACCAGGTTCAATTGGGAAGTTTTCCATGAGCGGGCAATGGTTGGTTTAGCAGCTGTTGTCACTTGTAGACTCAAAGCAAACTGGCTTTTGGTTCAGGAGAGTTACTTCTGATTCAGTTTGCTGCTGCAAACTGAGCCGGGAGCGGGTACCTGTCAAAACCATGTACCAGCTTCCTGAAACCTGAAAGGTAGACAAGCGCAGGTTCCCCTTTTGGGTGGAGCTCTGCTGTAAGTTGTAGATAGTGAAATATTTCTGAATATGGAAGACCATGAGATGCCTGCAGCATAGAAAATGCTTTAAAGGTAGTACGAGTGATATCATGACATAACCTAAGAAATTAAATCAAGGTTTAAAGATAAAGGCTGGAGAGAAAGATGGGTTTTTAGGTAAGATAAAAATTAATGCATGAGGTGGGAGGAGTCCACTAAAGCGGTCTTTTATGTATTGCATAAATTCATCAGTTTTTCATTTCAGGTATGTTTATATTATCCTTTATGAATTTATGTGTATACATTTCCAATGTCTTAAAGGATGAAGCTACCCTAACACTAAAGTCTCTATATCTATAGACATCCAGGATCTAACACTAACCTATCTAGCCCTGTAAAGAAGAAATCAGTATACATACCTTTTTTTTATTTTATTTTTTTATTTTTTTTTTAAGCCGGTCCGGTCTCCAGCGGCAGAAGCTCTGCAGAGGACAAAGCCAACAATGGCTGTGAAATGAAAATGAAGTTACTATGGGGCTTTTCTTGTTGGCTGTGTGCTCTGCACCAGCCTTCACAGCGAAGCTGAGCTGACAGCTCAGCGTGGGATCAGGCTGAATCGGGATCTGAAAGGGTATGTATACTGATTTCTTCCTCGCAAAGTTAGATAGGTTAGTGTTAGATCGTGGATGTCTATAGATGTAGATTTGTGTTAAGGTGGACTTATCCTTTAATAGTCTGTTTTTTTTTTTTTGTTTTTTTTTTCTACATGTGTTTAATTTCCTGATATTTTTCTATTTAGTGGGTGATCTACAAGCTGCATTACAACTGACCCCAAAGGAATTTGAAGTGAAATATCATAAAAATCTTCCAGAAAAATCCAATACTGTAGTGTTCTCTTGCCTGGCAGGCATTCGAAGTGGTAGAGCTTTAGAAGTAGCAACATCACTGGGTTACAATCGGTAAGCATATTGAGGGTCTCCTACCCTTCTTTTTTTTTTTTTTTTTTTTTTTCTTTTATCAAATTGGAACTCCGTTATTTGTAAATTCTAGAAAACTTGTGCCCAGACCACCAGGGTTGGGCAGAGGCTCTATTATCATAAGAAGATTACATGCAAACAGCAGTAGCACAGGCTATTGATTTGTACAGAGTAGAACAGCCTCTGCTGACAGTGGCTGTTCGTCACACACAGAGCGCCAGCATTTAGAATTCCTGGTAAAAATCTGATTCTCGTCGGAGGCCACTTCAGTGCGAGAGTGTAAGCCTAGGTTCACACTGCTGCGAATTCAAAATCGCGGTAAAATGCGCGATTTTACCGCGATTTCGCGGCTGCGATTTTGCCGCAATTTAATGTAAATCGCGGCCCGAAATCGCAAAAAGTAGTACAGGAACTACTTTTTGAAATCGCAGATGCGGCGTCGCACTGATTAAGACAGTGCCATTGCCGCCGATTTGAGATGCGATTTGACATGTCAAATCGCATCTTAAATCGTTCCAAATCGTACCCAGTGTGAACCAGGGCTTAATGTAGCTTAGACTTTTAAAGTTTACAACACAACCACTGTGTCTTCTATGAAAACAGATCTTGGCAGGCTGCCAGCCTTCTAGTATAGTCTAGTTTGTACTAGCAGAGAGCTAGCAGTCCATATTGGTGAATGGAAGCACATCAGCTGTACAGACTCACCTGCACAGCTGAGTTTGACAGGTATGTAGGGATTAGTGCAGACCTGGATGTGTCCCTGCATACCTGTCAAACTCAGCTGCGTAGGTTGGTCCTTACTGCCAATGCACTTCAATTGACTAATATGGACTGCCTGCAAGCAGCTTTCCGCAAGTACAAAAATACCAGGCTCTCACACTCTAGGGGGTTGAGCACCTGTGTGAATGAACCCTTAAAGCAACAGAAATGAAGGAATGGTTGTCTTTATCTCATTTTTAAATAGAACTTAGGCCTAGCATTAAAAATATGTTCTGCAGAACTTAAATATAAGTGAGTATGTGACTTAATCAACAGAAAACGAAAAGTAAAGCTGGCCGTAGATGGATCTTTTCTTCTTATTTATTTTTCCTCAATTTCTGTCAGTAGGCTGATCAAAAAACAAACTGATTGCCCCGTCCACACAAGCAAAATGGATAGAGGAATCCTCCCAGCTGTGCTATTGTATTCTCAGTCAGTTACCAGCATTCTAACTGACTGCACCTAAATAGGAAAGATGCAGATCGGCTGGGAGAGAAGATGGCCGACAAGTTTGAGGGGCTTTTAAACTGGGGGAGGGATGTCCAGATGTAGAGATGGCCAGCATGGAACAATTTTCAGAGTGTAGTATTGGGGGCATTAGTGGTCGGTTGACCAAAGCACCTAAACCCGCAAGCAAGTATAGTAACAAGTCCTTTTTGCAACCTCAGAACACCCAATAAGGAGATGGAATGTGTCTGGACACAACTATGAGGCTTGTTCACTAATGCCAGGAGTCCGGTGGAAAAGATGGGAGAACTAAAGCTGCTATTTTACAAAGAGGATTTGGATTTTGTGGGGATTTCAGAGACTTGGTTCAACAGCTCTCATGATTGGCTGGCTGGGGAGGGGTATGCCTGTATATCAAAAATTATGTACAAGTGAATGTGAGGGATGACATCACTGATGGAGCAAGGGAGAAGGTTGAATGGGTAGAGCTACAAAGGGAGGAAACCCAGGGGAAAGTAATCTAGTATGCTATAGGCCCCCTAACCAGAGGGAGGCGGATCTCTTATCACCGTTTGGAATGGTGGCAAGGGTCGGAAGTGTCCTTATAATAGGGGATTTTAACTATCCAGACATAGACTGGGCAAAAGGAACCACGCATTTGTACAAGGCTCTTTCGCATTGGACCTGTAGCCGCGGTGGCGGTATATCGCTATATCGCCGCTAAAAATAGCGGCGCTATATCGCTGGGATTCGGCTGCTAGCGGTGCGGTATTAACCCCCGCTAGCTGCCGATAAAGGGTTAATACCGCCCGCAATGCGCCTATATGGAGGCGCGTTGCGGGCGGTATTGCCACGGTTTTCAATGGGAAGGAGCGGTATACACGCCGCTCCTCTCACCGCTGCTGACAGGATATTTTTTTTTTTCTCCCGCCAGCGCATTGCCTCAGTGTGAAAGCCCTTCAGCTTTCACATTGAGGTAGCTGGGCAGGAGTTTTTCAGGCGGGATAGCAGCGCTATTTTTAGCGCTGTACCGCCTGAAAAACTCCTCAATGTGAAAGGGGCCTAAGGCTCGCCAGTTCCTAAATGTCTTGCAGGACAATTTCATGGGTCAGATGGTAAATGCACCAACAAGAAACAAAGCGTTGCTAGACCTTCTGATTACTAACAATACAGATCTGATCACAAATGTGGAAATATGGGGCAATTTAAGAAACCACAATCACGGGTCAATTGGCTTCAGTATAAATCGCACAAATGGGAATTAAAGGGCAATACAAAGACACTGAATTTCAAAAGAGCCAACTTCCATAAACTACGGTCTTTGCTAGAAGATATTAAATGGGATAAAATCCTAGCAACAATGAACACGGAGGAAAACCTGGGTGTGCTTTAAGAGCATATTAACCACTTAAAGACCTTAGGTGTTTTTCAGATTTGGTGTTTGCAAGACTAAAACAGTTTTTTCTGCTAGAAAATTACTTAAAACCCCCAAACATTATATATTTTTTTTTCTAACACCCTAGAGAATAAAATGGCGGTCATCGCAATACTTTTTGTCACACCGTATTTGCGCAGCAGTCTTACAAGCGCACTTTTTTTGGAAAAAATTCACTTTTTTGAATTAAAAAATAAGACAACAATAAATTTGGCCCAATTTTTTTATATATTGTGAAAGATAATGTTACGCCGAGTAAAATGATACCCAACATGTCACGCTTTAAAATTGCGCCCGCTCGTGGCATGGCGTCAAACTTTTACCCTTAAAAATCTAGATAGGCGACGTTTAAAAAATTCTATAAGTTGCATTTTTTGAGCTACAGAGTAGCTCTAGGGCTATAATTATTGCTCTCGCTCCAACGATCGCGGCGATACCTCACTTGTGTGATTTGAACACCGTTTTCATATGGCGGCGCTACTCGCGTATGCGTTCGCTTCTGCGCGCGAGCTCGTCAGGACGGGGCGCTTTAAAAAAAAATATTTTTTTGTTTTCTTATTTAATTTTATTGATTTTATTTTTTACACTAAAATATAAAAAAAAAAAAAAAAATGATCACTTTTATTCCTATTACAAGGAATGTAAACATCCCTTGTAATAGAAAAAAGCATGACAGGTCCTCTTAAATATGAGATCTGGGGTCAAAAAGACCTCAGATCTCATTTAGGCTTAAATGCAAAAAAAAAAAAGGAAAATTTGTCATTTAAAAAAAATGACAAAAAAAAAATTGTCTCTTTAAGAGGCTGGGCGGGACTGACGTTTTGACGTCACTTCCGCCCAGCAGAGCTATGAGGACGGGTGGGGGCCATCTTGCACTCACTCAAGTCCTCACTCTCCAGGCGGCAGCATCGGATCTCCTCCGCCGCTACCGACGGCTCTGGTAAGCGGCGGAGGGCGCGGAAAAGCGGCGGGAGGGGCCCTCTCCCGCCACCGAAAACCGGGATTTGCGGCGAATCCGCCGCGGAGACCGCCGTTATCGTTTACACGGCCGCCCGCTGAAAACATGGATATCTCAGTTGTGGCAGCAGCTGCTGCCGTTACTGAGATATCCATGTTTAAAAAGAGGACGTACATTTACAATAGGCGGGTCTTTAAGTGGTTAAAAACGGTATTAGCCAGTGCATCCCAATAGGAAATAAATTTAAATGAGCTAATAAAAGTCCTGGGTGGCTTGACTCCCAATGTATAAATGCATATAAAAGCAAATGAGAAGGCCTTCAAAAAATACAAAGCTGAGGGGTCATCATCAGCAGTCCAACTTTACAAAGTATGCAATAAAAAAAATGTAAAGGTGCAATCAGGGTGGCTAAGAACACGAAAGGCACATTGCGGAGGAGAGTAAAAAAAAATCCCCAACAAGTTCTTTAGGTATATAAATAGTAGGAGAGGGAGGTCAAATCATAGTGGCCCCATAAAGAATGATGAAGGTAATCTATGGCCAGCTTAAAATAGTTGTGCGTTTTTTGTTTACTTATGAAGCTTGTACATCCTGTAGTAACTGGATATGGGACTCCTTTAGATTGCATACAGGAGCCTTTACTTGAACTTAAAAGTCCAGCTTTTGCAACAAAAAAAAAAGCTAGCAAATGCAGCAACGCCGATCTCATGATTAAGTTGTAGTTACCAATTTTTTTTGCTGTGAGTATTGCACCCACAATTGGTGTATCTTGGGTGCAATGCGCAGGCTTTTGCCATCTTTTTCTCTGGCCTCGGTCCCATACAGAGGTATGGACCTGGGCTGCAGAAAGTGTGGCTAGACTATTAGGGGGTGAGGGAATCAGTGGTGAAACATTGCACAGTCCTTCTGCTATGTAGTAACACATATAAAGCATTAATTCACTAATAGCAATAGCAGTGACTGGTTGATGCAGCTTTGTGGGTAGAGCCACACACAGTTGTGCTGAATTAAGAAAATTGCAATTTCTGCCAAAAGAAGCACCCCACAATTCAGGTAAGAAGGATGCCTGTTTTTAGAGATTATGTATGCAAACATGCTTCCTGTTGCACCTATTTTTAAAGTGTAACAAGCATAGTGTAAAACCTGTCTTTAATGCAAGGTCCAATTTTTATTTGTTTTTCAAATCTGTGTTTTATTACCCAATACCATGCTAGTAAGTAAATAATGCTGAAAAACTTGGTTAAAAGCACTCATTACATAAAGTTTAAACACTAATGTGGAATGTCTCTCTTCTCTTTAGGGTCCATCATTATTCAGGAGGCTTTGATGACTGGACTAAGCATGAAGCACCAGAAAAAACACAATGAGCCACAGCTAATTTTTAGTATTCATTCAAAGAACTACTTAAGATACACTTTTTACATGTTGTTAATGTCACAGAGAGCATAATGCATTATAACTCAATGTGTAGCCACGTGCAATATGAATGTATCCCTTAAATATTATTTTTTTTCTTCTACACTGGGTTGTGCCTCAGAATGACCAAAGAACTATAATACATTATTGATGATTTGATTTGTTATATTATGTGTTCTTCTGTATATTCGGTATGTTATTTTAATACATCTTTTAGGGCAACATGGGGAAAAACACAAATCGGTGGAGTTCCACCCATTTAAAAGTTAGCAGCTACAAAAAGTGTAGCTGTTGACTTTTATAATAAGCAGTCACTCGCCTGTCCCATGGTCCAGCAATGCGGGCGTACTAAGCCCCGATTCTCTCTGCGGCACCAACAATCTAACTGTGGGCACCCAGCTTGTGCCTGGCATGCGCGAGCTGAAGGCTGTGAATGGCCGGGCAATCTTCTAGGACCTGTGACTGAAGATTGCAGGGAGGGAGATGTGATCTTCCTTCCGGCGTCAGGGGAGGAAGTGGGAGCTGGGTGCTTCTAAAAAATGGGGTGCCCCCCCAAAAAAACAAATGGGAGGTCAGAGGGTCACCTGCACTTAAAGCAAAAGTTCCATTTTTTTTTTTTTTTGGGTGGAACTCCGCTTTAAGCTGTATGTGGTGTTACAAAACAGTGATTTTCAGAGACGCTGTATTATAGCAACATAAATTTTGGATTTGTAATAGACTTTTTTTTTACATTTTAGCTTGACTTAACCAAAGTCTGTGGCAGCAGAGGGTTTTAAACACACTCCACCACCAGCTATAACAAAATAATAATTACAGTGCTGGTTTACTATAAAATATTAATTGGTGTGAAAAATAATGTACAATAAATATCAAAGTCCCCCAAGCAATACATGAAAATATTTTAACCAAAATTTATGGCAAATGAAATACGTTTGGATAAAGGAATCAATGGTGTAATGACTAAAATAAAAAAACCTCATCGCCAGTATTCTTCCAAATATAGAAAAATCTTTGATCCAAGGTGACCACCACCACTAATACAGGAAAACGCACTTGGCAGAAGTATGTGCCTATCTCACTATAAAGCTGGGTTCACACTAATGCGAATTGGATGTGGTTTTACCACATCTAATTTGCATGACAGAGTGTGACCGACTCTCAATAGAGAGTCGGTTCACACAGGTCCTGTGCGTCTTTGGCTCAGTTGCAGGTCCCAATTCAGGCAAAAATTTCGGACCTGAAACGGTGAAGAGGGACGCACCGGACCTCCTGCAGTGAGCTGCTCTTTGCATAGTGCGAATCCAGCCTCAGATCAGGCAAATGCAGCTTGTATTAATTCCAAAGCTCTTTCAAACAGGTGCAGTCCACTTAAAAGCTTCACCTCCACTGCTGTCGTCTCACCATTCAGTGGATAGATTTCATGGCCAGCATAAAAATAACAAAAAAACAGGCTCCCATAATGTAGCATTTTAAACATTTATGTGACCTTATGAAGTGTGTACATCCACACGACCCTTCCCCTGGTATGTTTGCCAGGCTTCTCTCTACTGCTGGTGGGCCTGGGACCTATATAACTGGTGTTGCCAGGTGGAGAGGAAGAAGACCAGCGAACATCTGGTCACTGACCTCCCCTAGTTGTAAAGAACCCAGAAACAACACATACAATGTCACTTCCAGTTTCTGGTGTCACTTTAACTGGCCACTGTGGCCATGTAAGAAACTTGTGGAGGGCAATCGGTGCTCTGTTAGATCTGGTTAAAGGCAGGTAAGACATCAGAGGTCTCTTTAAAGAGAACCTTTCACAAAGATTTTATATCACATAGGGGACTTTTGTCTTCTATGTGATTATAAATAAAGCTTGATGAAAAAGTTTCAAAAAATAAAGAGCCAAACATTTAGATAAAAAAAAAAAAAATCTTGATCCTGCATTACCAAATATACCTGTGTGGGGCACCTATGGGCAGGAACATTGCTGTCGCTACACATGTTGCATATCACTGTGCACGCCAGGGTGAGGGCAATAATTTTAGGGCTAATAATCCCAGTTAACTCTAAGGGCTCTTAGAGACAGGCGGTAATGCCCTTAGAAATGTGATCTGTGGTGCTGTCTGTAAAACTCTGAAGCCTGAGTTAAAATTGCTGCAGCCGTAAAGCAATGCCTTTCAAATGGCATGTATACCGCCCTGACGGACTGTAAAGTTTAAAACCGCTCCAGCAGTGAAAAGGTTAAATAGAGCAGTCGCACCCCAGTCTTTGTAATTTTTATTGAAGGTTTTCAAAGTATAAACAGAGAATAAAACTGTATAAAAGGTACAGAATAGAAAAATGATCACAACAAGCGTTAGAAAAGTCTAACATAAACAGTATCATCATATCATGTACTGATTTCAACAGTAATCAACACTGAAAATAGAAAAATACCAATTATCACAGTACTGGGATAAAATTAAAGCAGAATAAAATTAAAATAAAATAGATTTGATGCAACATCTGAGCTTTTTTTTTATCATGCTGCAATAGGATTGGTGGTACTAGCAGCCACAACAGCTACAAATTGGACCATGACAAACCAGTCTGATAGTATTGTTTCTGGGCTTCTTTTTTTTTGCACAAAACACTTCAGAACTACAACCACTCCGGTCCCCATATCCATTTATTCCAAAAACGTTTAAAATATGGACTTCAGCAATGTGTCTGGTGCTGGAAATATATAGTCAGAGCACTGGAGTCATAGCTGCAGGGTAAAACCTATGACCAAAAGCTGCCTAGCCTATCGCAATGCAGGGAGATGGGCAAGAAGCAGAAAATGGAAGGGGTAAGCCCTTGAGTCAGACAGCAGCAAATATAAGTGTAGAATTTTTTCACCCACCTTACTATGACAGTAACAATGGGCCAGATCCACAGCCAGCGGGCTTAACTTAAATCTTCCTATTTAAGTTACACCGCCGCAAAATTTCCACCTAAGTGCCCGATCCACAAAGCACTTACCTAGAAATTTTCGGCTGTGTAACTTAAATCTGTCCGGCGCAAGGCGTGCCCAATCTAATGGGGCGAGTCCCATTTAAATTAGGCGCGCTCCCGCGCCGGACTTACTGCGCATGCTTCCGACGCGCTTTGCGCGAAGTTACGTTACGCCGAGTTTTGTGAATCGCGCCGGATAAAAAAAGTTGCGTCGGGGAAAAAAAAAAAAATTGACAGCGTCCCGGGAAAGAAAGGTCTACTTTTACATGGTGTACTAACTTTACACTTTGTAAAAGTAGCCCTAATTTTGCGTTTGCAAACTAACAACTTACGGAGACTTCACGAAGGGAAACCGCTTCGTGGATCTCCGTAAGTGCTAATTTGCATACCCGACGCGGAATTTCGACGAGAAATGCCCCCAGCGGCAGCCGAGGTACTGCATCCTAAGATCCGACAGTGTAAAACTATTACACCTGCCGGATCTTAGGAATATCTATGCGTAACTCATTCTGTGAATCAGCCGCATAGATAGAAACAGGGATACGATGGCGTATCAGATACGCCGGCGTATCCCTTTTGTGGATCTGGCCCAACGTTTCCATACCAAGTTTTTGCTGGTGCAGAAGAAAACCCCTCACCAGCTTGTCATAGGAACTGCTTACATACTGTACCAGCTGGCACATTCAGCCCTCTCGTGTTTAATTCCTGTGTATGTCCCACGTTAATATTTTCTGACCTGCAATCACTATTTTTTTATGTATTTATTTTGTTTAACATTTTTTACTGAACTACAATTTGATTACTATTCTTTTCCATAATTAATTTTTTCAATTGTTTTTATTTTTTTCCTCGTAAGGCAATCCCTGCCCTGGGCAGGCAAATGTGGGCAGGGATGGCAAGGCTGAAACTTAAATATTTAAAATGATTACAAGGGAATATTCCAATGGACTACTGGGTATCAAGGATGAACCACTGGCTGGAGGTGGCCCAATATGTCCTGGAGGTATTAGCCTTCCCTGCTGCAGGTATGCGGTCATAGAGGGTCTTCAGCACTGCAAGGACAGGAGGAAATTTGTGACTGAGAAGCTGACTTTTAATTAAACAACTTCCAAACACCCACTGCAGAAGCTACTAAAAAATACATTTATTTTATATGTTTAAGATAAGACGCACTTAATAGAAACATGGCCCACTGTGTTTTTACATTTTTCTTCAAAGGATGCAGTAAAGTGCTACCAAAAAAGGCAGCTCTTCAGTGGTCTATCAGCAATGGCCGACTGGTGCCCCAATTGCTGGAAAAAAATTAGCAATGATTGACAAATGAAGAGCTAGCTATTATTCACTTGTGGGTAAATATTGGTCCTTTACCTGTTGCAACCAGCCTCACGTGTATACGTGGCAGCACGAAAGCCACAAACAAAAGCACAAGCATTTATGCTGGAAGTGTGCTATGTAGTTGTGATGATATGTACAGTTTTACCAACACATGCTAAGGTTCAGTATATACAGATACAGTATCTCACAAAAGTAAGTACACCCCTCACATTTTTGTAAATATTTTATTATATCTTTTCACGTGACAACACTGAAGAAATTCCACTTTGCTACAATGTAAAGTAGTGAGTGTACAGCTTGTATAACAGGGTACATTTGCTGTCCCCTCAAAATAACTCAACACACAGCCATTAATGTCCAAATAGCTGGCAACAAAAGTGAGTACACCCCTAAGTGAAAATGTCCAAATTGGGCCCAAAGTGTCAATATTTTGTGTGGCCACCATTATTCTCCAGCACTGCCTTAACTCAGTTGGGCATGAAGTTCACCAGAGCTTCACAGGTTGCCACTGGTGTCCTCTTCCACTCCTCCATGACGACATCACAGAGCTGGTGGATGTTAGAGACCTTGTGCTCCTCCACCTTCCATTTGAGGATGCCCCACAGATGCTCAATAGGGATTAGGCCTGGAGACATGCTTGGCCAGTCCATCACTGTTTACATTCCTTGTGATAGGATTAAAAGTGATCAAAAACATTTTTGGGGGGAAAAAAAGTGTCAAACTATCTGCTGCCATCACCCCGGTATATAACATCAAAGTACTGACGTATATATATATATATATACAGTGGGCGGTCCAGAAGTGGTTAAGCTGGCCCTCCACATTATATATATATATATATAAACACACACACAGCCTCCAAGCAGGTGGGCCTTGACGCCAAGCGGCTGCAGTAAGTATACAACTTACCATGCTGAGAAAGTGCTCCCTGATGCATATGTGCGATTAGAGTCTTCTGGTCATGTGATGGCTTGGACAGCCAATCACAGTGGTCACATGACCCAAATGCCTGCAGCTTGTAGAATTCTTAAAGGGCCGTGAGGCGGTCAGCACAGAGAGGTTCATTTTTTTTTGATCAGACAGCGGGAATCCTCCCAATGTATTCTGAACGTTGATAGAATACACTGATCAGCGCTAGGGCCAATTGGCTGATCCAACAAATATTTACCAGCAATCATGTTTTGAGAGGAGTCAATCATAAGATTGATTCTTGTTGAACAGAAGTGGCCATAGATGGATCGAAATTGAAATTTGATCCAGCTTTGGCCAGCTTTAGATGTGCATCCTTTTAACAAGAGCTTGCACAGCTATTAAGAGATCACATAACATGCTTGAAAAGTTTAATTTGCAATTATTGATCAGAACAAGTGATTTTTTTTTTAAACATCTCATAATACCTGAACAGTGAGGAAACATGGTGCAGAACTGTACAGGTTGTATTTCAAAACCAAAGATCATGGGTTCCTGCATAGGCGTGCGCACAGAGTGTGCCCAGGCACACCCTAATCATTCTGTGCAGCCAGGGCCGATCCACCCTATAAGCTCACTCTCTGCCCAGAAATTATTTTAGCACCCCCAAAATCCACATGGTAGCAGTTGCAGATGTTAGTGTTTTTTTTTCCTTGCTGGCATCTTCTTTATTGCTGCCTGGAAGCTGGGACTCTTTTTTTCTTGTGGAAGAATACAGCAGCTACGGCCGCAGAAGCCGATGATCTTTAGCTAGACCCAGCACAGCCTAATCTCAGAGGTGGATGGATATCCACCTCTCTTCTGCCTCCTCAGCCAATGGTGAAGACTGTACCCGCCCCCTTCCACCAGCCCGCCTACTTTGATTTCTGAGAAGAGGAGATGTCGGCACTCAGCAGCTGGAGAGAAAAGGTAGAGATGACTTAACACAGTCTGCTATGGCTGGGGGACACATTCCTCAGCCCCAGCACTAAGAAACAGTGAGTTGTGTTTGCCTGCACTGCTGCCGGCATGGAGGGAACGAGCTTCTTTATACAGTGTGGGGGGAAGGGTACCAGAGAACACGATGAAGATCTATCCTGTAATCTGACACCTGCAGTCCTCTCTGCCAGCACAAGTCATATGATTCTTACAGAGACTCTGACAGGGTTATTCTTCTATCCATCCATTCACTCATCTATCTATCTACTCATCCATTCATCTACTCGTCCATCTGCTAATCTATCAATCTACTCATCTATCCATCTGCTTATCTATGTATCTACTCATTCATCTATCTATCTACTCATCTATCCATCTGCTTATCTATGTATCTACTCATTCATCTATCTATCTACTCATCTATCCATCTGCTAATTATCTATCTACTCATTCATCTATCTGCTAATCTATCTATCTACTCATCTATCCATCTATCTCTATCTATCCATGCACGCTTTCATCTATCCATTCATTCACCTATCTCTATCTATCCATCCATTCATCATTGCTGGTGTCACAATACAAGAAGAATGGATTGAAAAATTAAATGACATTCTGATGCCATGTGTGCGTATCGCACTCCTGAACCCTGCATTGTGTGTAGCGCACCCCATAACCCTGCACTTTGTAGCACAAGCCTGATTCCTGTAAATAGCGCACCCCTCAGCTCTGCACTCTTAACGTGACGCACTCCATGCATCCCCATACACCACCTATGCTCGCTGCACACTCCATGCATTGCCCATACACCCCCTATGCTCGCTGCACACTCCATGCATCCCCATACACCCCCTATGCTCGCTGCACACTCCATGCATTGCCCATACACCCCCTATGCTCGCTGCACACTCCATGCATCCCCATACACCCCCTATGCTCACTGCACACTCCATGCATTGCCCATACACCCCCTATGCTCGCTGCACACTCCATGCATTGCCCATACACCCCCTATGCTCGCTGCACACAATGCATTGCCCATAGACCCCCTATGCTTGTTGCATAGTGCACTTTATGCACAGATTACACTTATCGTCTTTATCAAATATTTAATTTATATATTATTTACTTATATTTTTATGCTTTCACAGCTTTCTTTGAATTATTGTGGTGATAATTAGCTTTAGTAAATGTTGTAGTTTTTTTGGGTATGGGACAATGTGCCTGACTGCATAGCCTGTTATTAATGTGTGACTGAGTTTTTGGATGGTTCTCTGGCTTCTTTGTGGCTGTTGACTTTTTATATTTAACTACCCCACTAACTTAAAGTGGAGTTCCACCCATTTTTTTATGTTTGTCTGTGCTGCATGCTCTAATCTCATAGTGTTCAGAATGGACAATTTTTATTTAATTTGTTGCTTGTAAATACCTTTATTTTGTAGTCCTTCATTACTTCCTCCTCCTTATTTGCCTAGGCTATTTGCAAGGGTTTCTGGGATAGGCATCATGTTTCCCAGTAGTCCTTGCAAACCTGACTGAAACCTATTACATTTCTTGTGCACTGAGCATGTGCGAGATATGCAAAGCTGAAATCCAGGAAGTCATACAGTCTGGCTTCATGATGCCCACACTTAAGATGGCCACGGTCTATTTCTAGATTATAAACTATCTAAATGCTGTAACAACCTAACAAAACGGACCTTAGTTTACAGACTAACTTTACTAGAATACATTAAGCTTGTGTATTACAGGGGTATTTATATTTAAAAAGTGAAATTGTGGGTGGAACTCCCCTTTAAGGTTATTGCTGACCCTGACATATGCTGGGGGCTTGATTATTGGCATTGATGAAACCTATTTTACTTCATAACCCCTGCGGTGTACCTTCAGGCTCTTTTTGGCCTATAAAAGATAACCACGTTGGGTGTGTTATCAGGCATTAGGCGTGTGCACAAAATGAAACGCGCATTTTTCAAGCAGAAATATATGTGAAGACCAATTGGAGGGCCCCTTAGCAGAATTTTGCTTAGGGCCCCAGGGAGGTCAGGATCAGCACTGTGTGCAGCACAGATTCACCCTACCGCCCTGGCTCCCCACTCCTTCCCTCTGTAGCACCGCTGGCTTCCCTCCTCTCCTCGCCTGCCATCTGTTGCTGCAGAGATGTTTTAGGATGAGCGAGGGAAGGGGCTGGTAAATATGTATTTATCAGCCCCTTCCCTTTCTGAATGAACATGGTGAGTGATCAGTAGCGTGTGTTTGAGCTTTGGGGTGCACACCCTAATGCAATAGGCTGCGCACACCTATGGGTTCCTGGTTTGTGATACAAGAAACATATGGGTCTGTTTAGTAAAAAAAAAAAAACGATAGAACGATAGAATCCATTCACTTGTCAGATTGTGTGAATGCAAATGAAAGAGCACTGCAGGTCTCCTGATCTGACCATGATCCTATCATCCTATTTACTCCCTTCCATCAGTTTTATATATTTTCATAAGATCTACTGAGAATTTCCAGATCAATTCAAACTCTTTTAACCAGTTCCCGACCCCCGCATGTACATATACGTCCACAATATGGCACGTACAGGCACATGGGCGGAGGTCGGGTCCGCTCGGGGAGCGATCCGGGACGACGGCGCGGCTATTTGTTTATAGCCGCTCCGTCGCGATCGCTCCCCGGAGCTGAAGAACGGGGAGAGCCGTGTGTAAACACGGCTTCCCCGTGCTTCACTGTGTCGGCGCATCGATCGCGTCATTCCCTTTATAGGGAAGACACGATCGATGACGTCATTCCTACAGCCACACCCCCCTACAGTTGTAAACACATACTAGGTGCACCCTAACTCCTACAGCGCCCCCTGTGGTTAACTCCCAAACTGCAACTGTCATTTTCACAATAAACAATGCAATTTAAATGCATTTTTTGCTGTGAAAATGACAATGGTCCCAAAAATGTGTCAAAATTGTCCGAAGTGTCCGCCATAATGTCGCAGTCACGAAAAAAATTGCTGATCGCCGCCATTAGTAGTAAAAAAAAAAAAAATTAATAAAAATGCAATAAAACTATCCCCTATTTTGTAAACGCTATAAATTTTGCGCAAACCAATCGATAAACGCTTATTGCGATTTTTTTTACTAAAAATAGGTAGAAGAATACGTATCGGCCTAAACTGAGGAAAAAAAATGTTTTTATATATGTTTTTGGGGGATATTTATTATAGCAAAAAGTAAAAAATATTGCATTTTTTTCAAAATTGTCGCTCTATTTTTGTTTATAGCGCAAAAACTAAAAACCGCAGATGTGATCAAATACCACCAAAAGAAAGCTCTATTTGTGGGGGGAAAAAGGACGCCATTTTTGTTTGGGAGCCACGTCGCACGACCGCGCAATTGTCTGTTAAAGCGACGCAGTCCCGAACTGTAAAAACACCTTGGGTCTTTAGGCTGCATATTGGTCCGGGGCTTAACTGGTTAATTGCCATACTTCAACTCATTGGTGGAGTCTTTATACAAGATTTAAAGCTGAATAAAATCCAAAAACAAAATTATATTCAAATTGCAGCTCACCAATTCTGAAATAGTACTGTAACCGTTCACATTGCTGCACTGCATTTGCGCTGTGTTTTAAAAAGTGCTGTATGCTGCATCTTTGGTGCATTTGTCAAAAACGCACCTCCTATTCACTTCTATAGGAAACTAACCAACAACGCACTGCATTTTTTTGAGTCACATATCCAAGTTTTACCGGTGCATGCTGGGAGACAGGAATCCAGAAAACGCGTCAAGAACGCAATATGCGTTTATGCAAAAATATGTTTTTAAGCGCAATAGTGTGAAAGGGCCCTTATTTTCACTCTCCCTAGACGGCATGGCTTACAAGAGACACTCCTTAGACTTAGGGCTCTTTCACACGTCAGCTCAGTTTTTTAGATCAGTTTTTTTTTCATCAGTTGATCCGTTTTTCATCAGTTTTTCCATCCGTTTTTTCATCATTTTTTTTTTTTTTTGGGGGGGGGGGCTTTTTACATACAGTGCCTGCCGCCGAGAATGTTTTTAGCACGACGGCATCACGCTGATTCTCGGCGACAGGGTGCCGACATCTCGCACTCGCTGGAATAGTAAAAGCACATTCCAGCAAGCACGTCATAGAAGCGACGGGAGATCCGACTTGGATTCCCGCCAATTCTACACGTGTGCGGCGTTTGGTATGGATCCTGAGGGGGAAGTCCCCGCCGGATTTTAAATAAAAATCCGGCATGGGTTCCCCCCTCAGGAGCATACCGGGCCCTTAGGTCTGGTATGGGTTGTAAGGAGACCCCCCCTACGCCGAAAAAACGGCGTAGGAGGTCCCCCTACAATCCATACCAGACCCGTATCCAAAGCACGCTACCCGGCCGGCCAGGAAAGGAGTGGGGACGAGCGAGCGCCCCCCCTCCTGAGCCGTACCGGGCTGCATGCCCTCAACATGGGGGGGGGGTTGGGTGCTCTGGGGCAGGGGGGGCGCACTGCGGCTCGCTCGTCCCCACTCCTTTCCTGGCCGGCCGGGTAGCGTGCTTTGGATACGGGTCTGGTATGGATTGTAGGGGGACTCCCTACGCCGTTTTTTCTGCGTAGGGGGGGTCTCCTTACAACCCATACCAGACCTAAGGGCCCGGTATGCTCCTGAGGGGGAACCCATGCCGGATTTTTATTTAAAATCCGGCGGGGACGTCCCCCTCAGGATTCATACCAAACGCCGCACACGGCGTTAGCGGATCGGATGGTAAACGGATCATCCGTTTTTCATCCGTTCCGTTTTTTTGACGGAAGAAAAATAGGGTTTTCTTCCGTCCAAAAAAACGGAACTTAACGCAGACGGATGCTAACGGACGTTAGCGGATGTTAACCCATAGGGAAGCATTGCGGTCCGTTAACGGATGTCCAAAAAATGGACGAACGGAACGGACGTGTGAAAGAACCCTTAAAACAGGAAATATATGATCCACATTAAGATCAAAAGCCTGGCCAAAGATCCAGACCCTCAGTTATGCACAATAACCATAGGCACAAGTAAAACATGTACAGTAACTATAACACACAATAACCTTATCCCCTTACCGCGGCCACCTCCCGGGCCTTTAGGACAGTGGTCATCAACCCTGTCCTGCAGGGCCCACTAACAGGCCAGGTTTTATGTATTACCTTGGGGAGATGCAGTCTAGAATACTGCAATCACTGAGGAGCAAATGATATCAGCTGTGATGTATTTCAGTTATCTTGCAAACCTGGCCTGTTAGTGGGCCCTGAGGACAGGGTTGATGACCACTGCTTTAGGAGGTTCAAAAAGCCCGGGAGGTGGCCATTCAAATCATGTGACCACTGTGATTGGCAGTCAAATGATCGGAAAGCTCTCCCTCGCAAGTATGCTTTCCGGTACCTGGCGGTTACTGTGCCAGGTGCACGCAGGGAGTGTGCACTCAACACAGTAATATGTTTACATAGGGCTGCATATATGCGGCCTCTCTGTTAAAGCGACTAACGCTGTCCTGGAAGATTCCTGGAAATTAACCACTTAAGACCCGGACCAAAATGCAGCTAAAGGACCTTGCCCCTTTTTGCGATTCGTCACTGCGTCGCTTTAACTGACAATTGCGCGGTCGCGCGACGTGGCTCCCAAACAAAATTGGCGTCCTTTTTTTCCCACAAATAGAGCTTTCTTTTGGTGGTATTTGATCAACTCTGCGGTTTTTATTTTTTGCGCTATAAACAAAAATAGAGCAACAATTTTGAAAAAAATGCAATATTTTTTACTTTTTGCTGTAATAAATATCCCCCAAAAATATATTAAAAAAAAAACTTCCTCCGTTTAGGCCGATACGTATTCTTCTACCTATTTTTGGTAAAACAAATCGCAATAAGCGTTTATCGGTTGGTTTGCGCAAAATTTATAGCGTTTACAAAATAGGGGATAGTTTTATTGCATTTTTATAAAAAAAAATTTTTTACTACTAATGACGGCGATCAGCGATTTTTTTCGTGACTGCGACATTATGGCGGACACTTCGGACAATTTTGACACATTTTTGGGACCATTGTCATTTTCACAGCAAAAAATGCATTTAAATTGCATTGTTTACTGTGGAAATGACAGTTGCAGTTTGGGAGTTAACCACAGGGGGCGCTGAAGGGGTTATGTTTCACCTAGTGTGTGATTACAACTGTAGGGGGGTGTGGCTGTAGGAGTGACGTCATCGATTGTGTCTCCCTATAAAGGGCTCTCCCCGTTCTTCAGTTCCGGGGACCGATCGCGGGACCCCAGCGGCGATCGGGTCTCGCGGTCCCGGAGTTTAGGACCCACGGCTGGGTAGATGTAAACAACGTGCCGGTACGTCGGTCTGCCCAGCCGTGCCATTCTGCCGACTTATATCGTCGTGCGGCGATCGTTAGGTGGTTAAGGAAGCTTCTTCTAAAGATGATGCACAAGAAATCATGCAAACAGTTTGCTGAAGACAAGCAGACTAACACACTGAGGCACTGCAAAAACGCCCTAAAACGTTAGGGTCTTAGCGGTGCTTTACCAGCACATTGGGATTGCAGATGAGGCTTCGCTGGAATAACGCTCGAATAACGCCCCAGTGTGAAAGGGGCCTTAAAATGAAGGAAAAAAATGTATTTTTTTAAACAAACTATTACCCGAGTGCGTCACGTTTCGCTATGAAGGCAAATTGCGCCAATTTCCGAAATTGCGCCAAGTTCTGATGGTTGACAGCGGCACTATCAAACAATTGCAACAAGTACCACGGTTACAGTAAATTGCGTCAAGCTCCAATGGTTGCAAGTTGTGCAATTACCCAAGTGTAAATGTAATTCTGCAGAGCATCGCACATGTCTCCCAGGGCTGCAGAGCATTGTGCCTTTTCGCTGCAGAGCATCACACCTTTCTTTACAGAGCATTACACTTTTCCCTACAGAGCATTGTGCCTTATCTGCAGAGCATTGCGCCTTTCTCCCAGGACTGCAGAGCATCACACCTTTTGCTACAGAGCATTGTGCCTTTCACTGTGGAGCATCATGCCTTTCTCTGCAGAGCATCACACCTTTCTCTACAGAGTATTGCGCCTGTCGCTGCAGAGCATTGTGCCATGCTGCAGAGCATCACGCCTTTCTCTCAGGGCTGCAGAACATCATGCTCTTTTGCCCTTTTTTACAATTACACTTAAAAGCAAGCTAAGTTACACAGAAATCTGCATAGCATCATACCTTATCTCTGCAGAGCATCACACCTTTAGCTATAGAGCATTGCGCCTTTCGCTGCAGAGCATCGTACCTTTTCTCTGCAGAGCATTGTGTCTTTCTCCCAGGGCTGCAGAGCATTATGCCTTTCGCTGCAGAGCATCATGCCTTTCCCTGCAGAACATCTCGCCTTTCTCCAAGGGCTGCAAAGCATTGCACCTTTTCACTGCAGAGCATTGTGCCTTTCTCCCAGGGCTGCAGAGCATCACACCTTTTGCTGCAGAGCGTCATACTTTACCTGCAGAGCATCACACCTTTTTCCCAAGGCTGTAGAGCATTGTGCCTTTTTTCCCCCGATTGCATCAGTTGCGTAAATACATTTACATTAAAAGCATTTTTAGCTGCAGAGCATTGTGCCCTTTCTTGCAGAGCATCGTGCCTTACCTGCAGAACATTGCGCCTTTCTCCAAGGTCTGCAGAGCATCGTGCCTTTCTCCCAGGGCTGCAGAGCATCACGCCTTTTCGCTGCTGAGCATCTGGCCTTTCTCCCAGTGCTGCAGAGCATCGCGCCTTTCTCCCAGGGCTGCAGAGCATCGCGCCTTTCTCCCAGAACTGCAGAGCATTGCGCCTTTTTTCCCCTGATTGTGTCAGTCGCGTAATTACATTTACACTTAAAAGCATTTTTATGTCTTTAAAAAAAAGGGGAAAAAAATTACATTTAAAAAGAAAGAAAAAAATGTATTTCGCTATCAAGGCAAATTGCGCCAATTAGATATGTTTTATAACTGAAAATATTCCTTTTTTAAAATTTTCAGTGTTTTTTCATTAATTTTTATATATTTTTTTTTACCAAAAAGATTGAAGACGCTATAACAAAGAAACCAATTAATATAAACTTTTTTTGTTTGTTTATCAAAGACATGAACCAGAATACATTTTGGCCTGAATTTATGTAGAAATTTGATTTTTTTAAATATTTTTTGGTGATATGTTTTATAACTGAAAATAAAAAAAATAAAAAATATTATTATTATTAAAAAAAATAATAATAATAACAAAATAAAAATAAAATACCACCAAAATAAAGCTCTATTTGTGGGGAAAACTGTAAATGTCATTTGTATACAGTGTTGCATAATGATACAATTGCCAATTGAAGCTAAATAGCAAAAATGTTCTGGTCATGAAAGGGTTAAAAGCGTCCGGCGCTGACATGGTAAAAGAAAAGAAAAAGATCCTTATCCTGGTGTGTTATCTTTGTGAAATTTGCCAATCTGAGGACTGCACATTTCATGGATGGGATTGTGTTTCTGAATGTGACATTTATCAATGGCAAGTAAAACCGGAATAAACTGGTTTATTCCCGAAATTTAAATCTCAACAGTCATCTCCCCTCCCCCGCAGAATAGAGAAAATTTGAAATTTGACCGTTGAAACAGCTGGACTTGTTTACCTATTGTGACATCACAGCAATAATAAGGGGAGGAGTCAAGTGACATCCCTGCGACGTGATTGGACAGTGCCGCAATAAATAGCAGCCTGACCGGAGGGGAGCACAGAAGAGTTCTGACTTCTCTTGAGTGAAGACGTGTTTTTCTGATCTCCTGAGATTTCTTCTTCTGACCTTTTTTTCTGTGATTTTCTCTGCGTTTTTAAACCAGTGAAAGGAGATAAAAGGATGATTCCTAAAAGCTCTAACACTAATAAGACCATGAATGTTGCAGCGATTAGAAACATCATGAGGAATGCTGTACCAGCTAGAAAGCCCATGAAAAATGTGGCAGTGGGAGACCCACCTCTTGTGACTCCCCCTAGCTGTGACACTAGAAACAGCATGAAACGTGTTACAGCCATTAGAAACATCATGAAAAATGCCTTACCATCTAGAGAGCCAATGAAAAATGCCGCAGCACAAGTCCCTGCTCTTGTGACTCCTCCGAGCTGTGACACTAGTAACACCATGAAACGTGTCGCAGCGATGAGAAACATCATGAGGAATGCCGCTCCATCTAGGAAGCCTATGAGGAATGCAGCAGTAGAGGTCCCGCCTCTTGTGACTCCCCCGAGCCGTGACATACAACGTGTCCAGTTACAAGCAAGACCTCCACGCTGTGACAGCCAATCAACCTTCATACTGCACCGTCTGCTCGGAGAAGGTGGATTCGGACAAGTAAGTTCTCATTTTCCCACCTAGAACTAGATTAGTAGCTCCACCCACAAAACAAATCCCTCCCCAGTAACTAGCCAATGTGTACCAGCCACCCGAAAAACGGACTCAGCTACTGGTAGACTTAATGATGTCACTGTGCCTTATGGAGGGGAGGAGCCGGGAACACAAAATGAAGAAAGCTCTCCCTGTCCTAGATATCAGAAGACGTCATGGAGCCTCACAGCCTTCATCAATAACTACTTGTGACTCCTCCCCAATGCTAGTTCCATCCTTTCCCAATAATGAAGAACGTTCTTTCCTATAATAACACAAATGATTTTTCTCTTTTCTCTCATTCAGGTCTTTCTGGCAACTCATAGCGCAACCAAGAAGATTGTGGCCATCAAGTCCGTCGTGAAGACTTCAGATCAACGTGACGCCATTGAAACAGAGCTGAAGGTCATGCAGAAGGCGGAAGGGTGCCCGTTTCTCACCCAGCTTTACATGACTTTTCAGACCCGCCATTCTGCCTGTTTCGCTATGGAATACGTCTCTGGAGGGGATCTGTTTGATTTCACCGTAAAGTATTCGCCTCTTCCGGTTTCCGTCATAAGGTAAGTCTCATCACCACAATGAGAATACAATAGAAAGCAATCTTTAGAAGAAATGTCCTTTTACAATCCAGGCTTTAGGAGTTTACAATTCCATTGGACTCCATTAGAATGCTTAGAGCTACATCAGTCCACCCAGATGTGACGTAGATACTTTAACCACTTGCCGACCGCCGCATGTATATGTACGTCCACAGAATGGCACGTACAGGCATATGGGCGTACATGTACGTCCCTGCCTTTCCGCGGGTCAGGGGTCCAATCGGGACCCCCCCGCTACATGCGGCGGTCGGATTCCCGCGGGGAGCGATCCGGGACGACGGCGCGGCCATTCGTTTATAGCCGCTCCGTCGCGATCGCTCCCTGGAGCTGAAGAACGGGGAGAGCCGTATGTAAACACGGCTTCCCCGTGCTTCACTGTAGCGGCAGTATATAGGGAGACTCGATCAATGACGTCAGTCCTACAGCCACACCCCCCTACAGTTGTAAACACACACTAGTGGAACCCTAACTCCTACAGCGCCCCCTGTGGTGAACTCCCAAACTGCAACTGTCATTTTCACAATAAACAATGCAATTTAAATGCATTTTTTGCTGTGAAAATTACAATGGTCCCAAAAATGTGTCAAAATTGTCCGAAGTGTCCGCCATAATGTCGCAGTCACAAAAAAAAATCACTGATCGCCGCCATTAGTAGTAAAAAAAAATATAAAAATGCAATAAAACTATCCCCTATTTTGTAAACGCTATAAATTTTGCGCAAACCAATCGATAAACGCTTATTGCGATTTTTTTTTTACCAAAAATAGGTAGAAGAATACGTATCGGTCTAAACTGAGGAAAAAAATATATTTTTATATATGTTTTTGGGGGATATTTATTATAGCAAAAAGTAAAAAATATTGCATTTTTTTCAAAATTGTCGCAAAAAATAAAAACCGCAGAGGTGATCAAATACCACCAAAAGAAAGCTCTATTTGTGGGAAAAAAAGGACGCCAATTTTGTTTGGGAGCCACGTCGCACGACCGCGCAATTGTCTGTTAAAGCGACGCAGTGCCGAATCGCAAAACCTGGCCTGGGCATTTAGCAACAAAATGGTCCGGGGCTTAAGTGGTTAATGTCACTCCGTCCCCCATAAATATATGAGGGACACAATACACAGCGGGGGACACCACGCCTCTGCCAAGCTTACATACTCTATATTATCATAGTAGGGTTGGGGTTCAAAGTAGACAGTTCATCCACATGCCATTCTGCAATGCCAGTTTCCCCAAAGCGGGCAGTGATTGCACCATGTGGGGAAGGAGATGGAGACAGTCCAGAGTCACCTAGTAACGTTCTTTAACCCCCTCTTGGCGGTATGATTCTGTCATATTTTTTATACTCAAAGCGGTACAATTGCTTTGCAAGGAAATTTGGCGTTTTATATTGTAGGCCTGTAATTCTTAGGAATAACTCACTTAAATCTGTCCAAACAAGAGTCTAGTAGACATCCCGGGTATGATAAAGTTTGAAACACAAAATCATAGATTATAATATAATAAATAACTATAAATAATTATAACAAATAATAATAATAAAAATTATTCAATAATGTAATCAAATCAAAAACACTGAAATGTGTTCAGTTGCAGAATTGTCGCTGTCATTACTTTCAGTGTTTGATGACGAATTTCCCCACAAATCGCTATCGCTCAATTCTGCAAGTGATTCTAATTTATTATCGCTGTTTGACGCTTTTTGGTTGCTATGGACAATCTCCAGTTTCCAGGCAGAAAGAAAAGTATTTATAATATAAAACTACATGTAGGGTACTGGACAAACCACTAGGGACACAAGGGGTGTGAGATAATTTTATACAGTAATGTAATCTGTAAGATTACAGTGTACTGTATGTATTGTGTGTTTTTTACTTTTTGAATTTGGCGCCGGGCTCCGCCCCCGTGTGTCGCAGCGCTCGCAGGGAATGGCGCTTGGCACTGTGGGGACAAGGTAAGTAACTTTTCCTGGATCCTGCGATGCGATCCTGAGTGTGGCTCAGGGGTTACCGCTTTTGGTACTGAAAATTCACCCCGAGCCACAATCGGGATTACCGCCAAGGAGGTGGAGAGGTTTCTGATGCCGGGAGACGGAGCGGGCTTTCTGATGGTGTGACTGCCATGATTGGCTGTCACAGTGGTCACATGATCAGAGAGCTCCCAATCCTATGTAGAGATTGGGAGCTTTCCTTTAGCCACCGGTAACTGTGCCGGGAGTGCATTCTCAGGACAGCTCTGTTTACATTCTGGTACCCATATATGCGGCCTCTCAGCGATAAGACCCACTCACCTAGAGGGCACATATATGCATACCACCAGTATGAAGGGGTTAACACTTCTGGACCAATGATGTACCGGTACCTCATCACCCTGGTACTGATTTTTAAAGGTGGCGTCTAACTAACCGTTGGATTTGTTTTATATGCAGCAGGAGGAGACTTCCTCCACTCCCGGCACCTTCCACTGCTTTCTCAGGCTCTTCCATCCTACCGGGAGACCCAGGCGACCAGCCGCCATGTCTACTGGCTGGTCAGCTGAACAAAGCCGTGATTGGCTATGGTAACCCGGATGTGATGACATTGTGACCCGACATTTTTAAGAAATCAAAATCATTCAAAAACACAGATCTCAGTGTTGTGGGTGCTTTTAAGGGCAGAGGAGAGACTTGGGGGTCTTATAGTACCGGTCACATGCCTATTACTGCAACAAGCATGTTTATAGCCTGGATCCTACCAATGGGTTCTCCCAGGAGACTCCAGAACCTGGGATCTGGTGAAACCAGAAATGGTGAGCAGGTGCCATACCCAGAACTCCAACCGTACGGTCACCTAAATAACCACAAAGGTGGGACCGGTAATGGGATAGAGCCAGGTACCCCCTCCCCCTATCCATGGATAATGTTTCTGCTTAAATCTAATGACTGTAAAATGTAATTTCTTCACAATCAATATTTTGTCTCTTTTATAGATTCATTGCGGCGGAAATATCCTGCGGATTGGAGTTCCTCCACGAGCGTGGCATCGTTCATAGGGACATCAAAGGAGGCAACATCCTACTGGACAACAAAGGTCATGTCCGCATTGCAGACTATGGATTGGCAGTAATGGATCTGTATGGCGATACGACGGTGACAGGAGTAGCCGGAACAATTGGATACATGGCACCAGAAGTAAGTCACGCTCTTTTTACCCATCACTAGGCCTCCTCTATTCAGTATATCACTATCCCTCTGATACTTGTAATATGAACATTTTAGACTGTATACAGAACACTGCAATGTAAATCACCTGATTGGTAATCATTAGGGTCTTAAAATATTTTTAATAATTTGTTAATATATGTGTCTATGGGGGGGGGCATCCATTGCATAGGCCGGCTCTGCCTCCTGGTTTAGCTGTTGGGCACAGTGGTTGTTCTTTGCTATTTCTCTTGCTTAAAGCGAGCCTAGCTACAATCTCTATAATAATGGACATATGAAATAGTAAACATATAAAAATGTAAAAAGCTACATCAAGGTTAATGTTCCAATGATTTCTACTGGAGAGCAGATATCACTACCTGCTCTCTGTTACACTCTGCAGAATTTCGGCCCATTCATTAAATGCATGCCACTGTGTAGAGTCTGTGGTATCCTATGAAGTTCTGTATACTTGGCAATACAAAGAGAACTCTGATTTGATTAGGGTGAGTCACATGACTAGGCTCGCGCTTAAGTTTTTTTTTTTTTTTTTTTTTTTTTTATGTTTACACCCATTCCCTGTAATAGCACTCAAAGTCCCAATTCCACCGCTGTGCTTTATAAATGTCATTTTTATGAATGTAGCGCTATTGCCACAGTAAGGACATACTGCTGCTTTGTAAATGCCTCCCTTAGAATACATGTTCAATATATATATATTATTGTTTCCCCTATAAAGGGATGGTAAGTTTGTAGGAACTAAGTAACTGATTTCTCTTCTCTGATTGGCAGGTTATAAACGGCGACTTCTACCAGTTTGAACCCGACTGGTTTTCCATGGGAGTTGTCATATACATCATGGCTACAGGCAGGATGCCATTCTGTACCCGTACCACCCAGGTATACAGGAAGGCTGTGAGTTATGAAGATCCTGTTTACCCCCCGGACATTGATCAACACCTGAAGAACTTCATAGATGGAGTAAGTACAAGACGTTTTCTAATTCTGAAGAGGCACAGGGAAGGTTTCTAGGCCTACTGCTGCTGCTTTAGGGATATAATGTGGGGGGGTTGCCAAGTCTGGTTGTCAGGCGGACTGTTGAGTAGTTTGGCTTCTTCATCCCATGGTGAAGATCCAATGGGAATACTTCATCCTGGAGCTGAGGGCTCAGAAGATGCCACATGGGGGTCAATCACTTTATGAGATTATTGAAGCAGAACTCCTCCCCATTTACTATTGTTTTGAACATAGTGGGGAGGATTAGATCACCTGCCATCATTTTAATCTTGTCTGTGTCCCTGTTGTGGACATTTTGTTACATATCCTGTCCTGGGGACACGGAAATCCCACCAAGGAGGGACACACAACAGAGAGGTTCTAACCCTTTCCAACTCCATTCATCAAACTGCTTTGATCGCCCTGTGCTGATAAATGATGTTAATGAGAAGAAAAAAAGATCTTTAAAAAAATCCAATCTCCTCCCTTTTCTTGTGGCTGTAATTCTACTTTAAGTGTCACCGCCAATCTAAAGATCTCAAGGAGTTAGAAGCGATCTAATGGCGGCACATCATAAAGTGTACTCATTTGTTGTGCTGGAATATAATATGAATTCCATCCATGTCAGCAGACATCCAGCACCTGTACTTGGCTATATGTGTCTTCACATGCTATGATCCTCCAATGGGTGAAAGGACCGCCCAGGAGGAGACGCACTGTAGTCAAAGTTTTTTTTTTCTTTTATAAAAAGTGCAAAATGAATGCAAAATAACTCTTAATTTCTCTTTTATAGCTTCTATGCAAACGTCCAGACAAGAGGCTTGGAGTCGGCAGAGACATAAGACGGCATTTATTCATGAGGCTCATCAATTGGAAGTCGCTGGAACAAGGGAAAGGATGGCCACCTTTCTCAGTAGCCCAGGTAAGTACACAAATCTTTATAGGATTAGGATTCAAAAAGAAGATTGTTACACACTGTAAGGAGCATTGCTGTGTCCTTACAGCTAATGTAGGGGGTACAGACATATCCCAGCCTGCATAAAAACCTCACAGACTAATCAGTCAATACAGTGGAACCTTGAATTATAATCCATTCCAGGAGAATGCTCGTAATCCAAAGTACTCGCAAATCAAAGTGAGTTTCCCCATTGAAATCAATGGAAACGGAAATAATTTGTTCCGCATTGACTTCAATGGCATGCAATACCGCATGCGGCCAGAGGTGGAGGGGTGCCGGAGAGCCTCGGAAACGGCCAGAAAAGGCCCGAAGACACCTTGGTTGACCTCGCAAAGACTCCGTTCCCGAGATGTCCTCTGGCCTTTCCGTGCATTTCCAAACAGTGGCGATCATCGCTGTTTGGCTCCTCTCGGCTCCGGCGCCCCCACCTCAGGCCAAACGCGGTACTGCACACTGATTTGGCCTGAATCGTGCTTGTTTTGCGAGACAACACTCGCAAACCAAGTTACGATTTTTAAAAATATAGGCCCAGATTCTCAATGGCGTTACGACGGCGCAACACCATTTGCGCCGTCGTAAGTCCTAATCTGGCCCCGGGTATCTGTGCGACTGATTCTTAGAATCAGTTACACATAGATACCCATTAGATCTGACAGGCGTAAGGCTCTTACGCTGTCAGATCTTAAATGCAATTTTTTTTCCCGCCGCTAGGTGTCGCATCGTCGTTTTCCACATCGTCTATGTCTATGCAAATTAGGTAATTACGCGAGATTCCCGAACATACGCGCGGTCGACGCTGACATTTTACGACGTTTACGTAGCCTAAGCGACGCGTAAGGTTGCCCCTGCTATTAGGAGGGGCAACCAATGTTAAGTATGGCCGTCGTTCCCGCGTCGAAATTTGTAAAAATTACGTCGTTTGCGTAAGACGTCCGTGAATGGCGCTGGACGCCATTTACGTTAACGTCTAAGCAAATGACGTTGGGGCGACGTCATTTAGCGCAATGCACGTTGGGTAATTTACCCGACAGAGCATGTGCAGTACGCTCGGCGCGGGAGCGCGCCTAATTTAAATGGTGCCCGCCCCATTTGAATTGGGCGGGCTTGCGCCGAGCGCTTTTACGATACACCGCCGCAAGTTTACAGGTAAGTGTTCTGAGAATCAGGCACTAACGCTGTAAACCTGCGGCGGTGTAACGTAAATCACATACGTTACGCTGCCCAGGAGCAACGTAATTGTAGGAGAATCTGGGCCATAGTGCTTGTATTGTGAAACGCTCGTTAACCGCGTTACTCGCAATCCGAGGTTCCACTGTATTTCATTTTCTACGGGAGAAGTAAATAAGAATGAAACTTTCTATGCATCAGACACAATGGGGATTTACTAAAACTGGAGAGTGAAAAATCTGATGCAGCTGTGTATGGTAGCCAATGAGCTTCTAACTTTTTGCTTGTTCAATAAAGCTTTGACAAAAAAAATACCAGCTGATTGGTTACCATGCAGAGCTGCACCAGGTTTTTCACTCTCCTGTTTTAGTAAATACGCCCCATTGGTGCACAGCTGGGAGTGACAGTTGAAGTGAGAAGGCGCAATGGTTCATAATACAATCTCTGGGCTGTCTAGGACATTTGGCTTTGACCATCATGATGTGGTGGAAGGCATGGGACCAGACATGTAGTTTGCTTCTAGATTTGTATCATATCTGCTCCTCCACTGCATGGAAAGAGGAAGAAGGTTCTAGGTCATATTAAAGAAGTTGGTCAATGTTAAAGACCAATTTAAAAATAAATAGAAAAAATGCACAGTAGGCAACCACCACCCCCACCCTACCCTGCACTCTAATGTTTTATGCTTGTAAACTCTAGGGGCAGAGAAAGAGGAACCTCGCCCTAACCTCTCTGCATCACCATGTACAATACAGGCCTATCAGTCCTACATTGTATGTGAGGGTAAGCATGTGACCGTGGTTGGGAAAGCTTCGGAGAGGGTCTGTGAGGGACCTGCTGCATAGATGAAGGCTGTCCAAAGCAAGGAATAAATTATTACACCAATCAGCCTCCCCCCCACACACACACACACACACAAATACTGCAATGGTAATTTATACGTGTTTCTGGAATTAGACTTTAAGCAATATCCTGATATTTACTCAAGTCAGAGATCTATGAATACAGAATCTCATATTTGTCTTTTCATTTTGCAGCCCTTGGACATGGAAACAACTTGTCGACTTCCTCCATCAGCGATCGATGTAAAGGCATTGGAAATTCCAGGAAGAAAAATACACATTCCTGGATTCCTAAACATCGACAAGCTGTGAGGAGGCCTGTCATGCTGACAACTTGTACTGTCATGCCTGTCAACATGTAGTGTGTAGTGTGGTGTGTGTTGTGTATGGTGTGTGTTTTGTGTGTAATGTGTGCAGTGTGTGTAGTTTTTAGTTGACAGTGCCTGCCAGCAGGGTGCCAGCCAGCAAGCCACCCACAGCAGGGTTCCAGCCAGCAAGCCATCCACAGCAGGGTGCCAGCCAGAAAGCCACCCACATCAGGGTGCCAGCCAGAAAGCCACCCACATCAGGGTGCCAGCCACCCACACCAGGGTGCCAGCCAGAAAGCCCACCCTCATCAGGGTGCCAGCCAGAAAGCCCACCCAAATCAGGGTGCCAGCCAGAAAGCCACCCACATTAGGGTGCCAGCCACCCACACCAGGGTGCCAGCCAGAAAGCCCACCCACATCAGGGTGCCAGCCAGAAAGCCACCCACATCAGGGTGCCAGCTAGAAAGCCACCCACATTAGGGTGCCAGCCAGAAAGCCCACCCACACCAGGGTGCCAGCCAAAAAGCCCACCCACACCAGGGTGCCAGCCAGAAAGCCACCCACACCAGGGTGCCAGCCAGAAAGCCCACCCACACCAGGGTGCCAGCCAGAAAGCCACCCATATCAGGGTGCCAGCCAGAAAGCCATCCACACCAGGGTGTCAGTCAGAAAGCCCACCCACACCAGGGTGCCAGCCAGAAAGCCACCCATATCAGGGTGCCAGCCAGAAAGCCATCCACACCAGGGTGTCAGTCAGAAAGCCCACCCACACCAGGGTGCCAGCCAGAAAGTCCACCCACACCAGGGTGCCAGCCAGAAAGCCATCCACACCAGGGTGCCAGCCAGAAAGCCCACCCACATCAGGGTGCCAGCTAGAAAGACACCCACATTAGGGTGCCAGCCACCCACACCAGGGTGCCAGCCAGAAAGCCCACCCACACCAGGGTGCCAGTCAGAAAGCCCACCCACACCAGGGTGCCAGCCAGAAAGCCACCCACACCAGGGTGCCAGCCAGAAAGCCCACCCACATCAGGGTGCCAGCCAGAAAGCCCACCCACATCAGGGTGCCAGCCAGAAAGCCCACCCACATCAGGGTGCCAGCTAGAAAGCCACCCACATTAGGGTGCCAGCCACCCACACCAGGGTGCCAGCCAGAAAACCCACCCACACCAGGGTGTCAGCCAGAAAGCCCACCCACACCAGGGTGCCAGCCAGAAAGCCACCCACATCAGGGTGCCAGCCAGAAAGCCACCCACATAAGGGTGCCAGCCAGAAAGCCACCCACATTAGGGTGCCAGCCACCCACACCAGGGTGCCAGCCAGAAAGCCCACCCACATCAGGGTGCCAGCCAGAAAGCCACCCACATCAGGGTGCCAGCCAGAAAGCCACCCACATTAGGGTGCCAGCCAGAAGCCACCCACACCAGGGTGCCAGCCAGAAAGCCCACCCACATCAGGGTGCCAGCCAGAAAGCCACCCACATTAGGGTGCCAGCCACCCACATCAGGGTGCCAGCCAGAAAGCCCACCCACACCAGGGTGCCAGCCAAAAAGCCCACCCACACCAGGGTGCCAGCCAGAAAGCCCACCCACATCAGGGTGCCAGCCAGAAAGCCACCCACATCAGGGTGCCAGCCAGAAAGCCACCCACACCAGGGTGCCAGCCAGAAAGCCACCCACATCAGGGTGCCAGCCAGAAAGCCACCCACATTAGGGTGCCAGCCAGAAAGCCCACCCACATCAGGGTGCCAGCCACCCACATCAGGGTGCCAGCCAGAAAGCCCACCCACATCAGGGTGCCAGCCAGAAAGCCACCCACATCAGGGTGCCAGCCAGAAAGCCACCCACACCAGGGTGCCAGCCAGAAAGCCCACCCACACCAGGGTGCCAGCCAGAAAGCCCACCCACATCAGGGTGCCAGCCAGAAAGCCCACCCACATCAGGGTGCCAGCCAAAAAGCCCACCCACACCAGGGTGCCAGCCAAAAAGCCCACCCACACCAGGGTGCCAGCCAGAAAGCCCACCCACATCAGGGTGCCAGCCAGAAAGCCCACCCACATCAGGGTGCCAGCCAGAAAGCCACCCACATCAGGGTGCCAGCCAGAAAGCCACCCACACTAGGGTGCCAGCCAGAAAGCCCACCCACACCAGGGTGCCAGCCAGAAAGCCACCCACATCAGGGTGCCAGCCAGAAAGCCACCCACATTAGGGTGCCAGCCAGAAAGCCCACCCACATCAGGGTGCCAGCCAGAAAGCCACCCACATCAGGGTGCCAGCCAGAAAGCCACCCACACCAGGGTGCCAGCCAGAAAGCCCACCCACACCAGGGTGCCAGCCAGAAAGCCCACCCACATCAGGGTGCCAGCCAGAAAGCCACCCACACCAGGGTGCCAGCCAGAAAGCCACCCACACCAGGGTGCCAGCCAGAAAGCCCACCCACATCAGGGTGCCAGCCAGAAAGCCCACCCACACCAGGGTGCCAGCCAGAAAGCCCTCCCACACCAGGGAGCCAGCCAGAAAGCCACCCACATCAGGGTGCCAGCCAAAAAGCCACCCACATTAGGGTGCCAGCCACCCACACCAGGGTGCCAGCCAGAAAGCCCACCCACATCAGGGTGCCAGGCAGAAAGCCACTCACATCAGGGTGCCAGCCAGAAAGCCACCCACATTAGGGTGCCAGCCAGAAAGCCCACCCACACCAGGGTGCCAGCCGGAAAGCCCACCCACACCAGGGTGCCAGCCGGAAAGCCCACCCACACCAGGGTGCCAGCCGGAAAGCCCACCCACACCAGGGTGCCAGCCGGAAAGCCCACCTATACCAGGGTGCCAGCCAGAAAGCCCACCCACACCAGGGTGCCAGCCAGAAAGCCACCCACACCAGGGTGCCAGCCAGAAAGCCCACCCACACCAGGGTGCCAGCCAGAAAGCCACCCACACCAGGGTGCCAGCCAGAAAGCCCACCCACATCAGGGTGCCAGCCAGCAAGCCCACGCACATCAGGGTGCCAGCCAGCAAGCCCACGCACAGCATGGTGCCAGCCAGCAAGCCCACGCACAGCATGGTGCCAACCAACAAGCCCACGCACAGCAGGGTACCAGCCAGTAAGCCACCAGCAGCAGGGTGCCAGCCATGAAGCCCACATACAAAAAAACTGCACTGTACAAAAGAGCCACCCACATCAGGGTGCCAGCCAGCAAGCCCACCCACATCAGGGTGCCAGCCAGCAAGCCCACGCACAGCATGGTGCCAGCAAGCCCATGCACAGCATGGTGCCAGCCAGCCATGATGCCCACATACAAAAAAAAACGGCACTGTGCCAGCCAGCAAGCCCACCCACATCAGGGTGCCAGCCAGCAAGCCCGCCCACATCAGGGTGCCAGCCAGCAAGCCCACCCACATCAGGGTGCCAGCCAGCAAGCCACCCACATCAGGGTGCCAGCCAGCAGGCCCACCCACATCAGGGTGCCAGCCAGCAAGCCCACATACAATAAAAAAAAAAAAAAACTGCACTGTACAGAGGAGCCTTGACGAGGCAGTGCAGCTTCCACATACATTTGCAAATGTGTGCAATGTGACTGCCTGCACGGGGATGCACAGAGCGCCTGTACCCCTCACACAGGGTATGGATTCATATGCCTTGTGTGAACGAGGCCTTAGGACTGCACTTTCAGAGCAGCCTTGGCAAAGTAGTGCAGCTTCCCCATTTGCAAATGTGTGCAACTAAGACCTCTGTTTTTAATGTCAAGTGTTAGATTGTGCCTTTTTGATTTATTTGCAGGCTAGCTAGTAAGTGTGCTGGGAAATCTTCTGTTTTTGTGATGTGCAAAGCCCTTCCATGTGCACCTTGCTTCAAAAGCAAGTTATATACTGCTGTAGCTGTCCTGCTCTGTACACTGTTTTTAGATACAACTTAAAGTGGTTGTAAAGGTAAAAGTTTTTTCACCTTAATGCATTCTATTCATTAAGGCGAATAACATCCGACAATACACGACTCCCCAGCCCCCCGTTTTACTTACCTGACCCCTCGAAAGTCCCGCGCTCGCCCCTGACATCCTTTTCGCCGCTCAGCCTGGCCGTCGATTGGTTACAGTGGATGGATTGAAAGCAGCGCAGCACCATGGGGCGGGGCCGAGTGATACAGTGAGCGGCTATGGCCGCCGGATGTATCACTGGAGCGTGCCCGCAAAAACTCACCACCGTGCGAGCTCACTCGCATGAAGGTGTTGAGTCCTTGCGGGGGGAGCCGAGACAGCCACCGAGGGACCCCAGAAGACCAAGTTCGGGGCCACTCTGTGCAAAACGAGCTGCACAGTGGAGGTAAGTATAACATGTTTGATATTTAAAAAAATAAATAATTGTCTTTAGTGATCCTTCCATACTGGGCCTATTCTGGCACTTCTCTCCTTCATGTAAAAAATAAATAAAATGGCGGTCATTGCAACTTTTATCTCGCACGGTATTTGTGTAATCATTTTTCAAACGCATTTTTTGGCGAAAAATACAGTTTCATGAATTAAAAAATAACAAAAAATGTTAAAAGTTAGCCCAATTTTTTTGTATAATGTGAAATATGATATTACGCTGAGTAAATTGTGCACTTTTTTTTACAGGTTACCAGTTTACAGTTACAGAGGAGGTCTAGTGCTAGAATTGTTGCACACGCTCTAACGCATGCGACGATCCCTCACATGTGTAGTTTGAATGGCATTTACATATGTGGGGGCGGGACTTGTATGTGTGTTCGCTTCTAAGCTCGAGCTACCCGGAACAGGGGCGTTTTCATTTTTTATTATTTTACTTCATTTTTTTTTTTTTACACTTTTTTCATTAACTGTTATTCCATTTACAAGGAATGTAAACATCCCTTGTAATAGGAATCTATTGTGACAGGTCCTCTTTATGGAGTGATGCAGTGTCAATAAGACCCCACATCTCTCCTCCAGGCTGGAAAGCATGAGATCGAGAAAGAAAAATCACCGATCTCATGCTTACTAGCTGCGATCGTGGCTTTGTTTACATCCTGGACCTCTCTATCATCGTTATCCGGTGCCGGACGATACTTTCTCCGGGCCCCCAATGGCACGGGAGAGCACGGAGAAGCACCGGGTGGCGGCAGAAGGAGGGGGGGCGTCTCATTCTGTCGCCTATAAGAACGATCAAGCAGCGTAACTGCCACCACGATCATTCTTATCGTGCACAGAATCACCAGCTGCAAAGAATGATGTCTGAATGATGCCCTTAGCTGCAGGCATCATTCAGATATCCCCCGAAAGTCAACAACGTTATATGATGGCATGCGGTAAGGAAGTGGTTAAATAAAAACTACATTTATAAAACAAAAAGTGAAGTAGTTGTCTGGTTTTGTATACTGTTTTTAAATAAAGATTTATTGAAACCTACAATTTATAAAAAAAAAAAAAAAACTGGGGTAGTTGTCCTGTTTTGTATACTGTTTTTTTACATAAAACTTTTATAAAAACTGCAATTATAAAAAAAAAGTAGTTGTCTTGTATTGTGTACTGTTTTTGGATGAAACTTTAATACATACAATTATATATATAAAAAAAAAAACTTGGGTAGTTGTCATTCTTGTAAAGACTGTCTTAATGCATTGTATCGATATTATACATATACAATTTTTCTGTTGTCAATAAATATCAAACATATGACCAGAAAAAAATTCCCAGAGCACAGCAGACATAGGGTGACCACGTGTCCCGCATTTTGCAGTTCTGTCCCGGGTCCCGGGCACCATCATTCCAGGACAATATAGTGTCCCAGAATAAAAACTGACACCCGATGAGAGAGCGGGGCTGGGACGCCGGCGTCCCTAACAACTGATGAGTCTTCAGCTGTCAATGGACTTTCCCGCTGACAGCTAAATATAAAATAAAGCTGTCAGTAAAAAAAAAAAAAAAAAAACATGGCGCGGGGTCCCCCTTCCCTAGTCCATTCCAGACCCTTTGGGGGCTTCCAGATTCTGATAACCCCCCTGCCTGCATGCCACCACAACCACCAGCCAGGGAAAGATGGGGACATGACGCTTTGGGGCGGGGGGGTAGAGCCCGTGGGTGCTGGTATGGACTGGGGGGGGCACTAGGTTTTCTTTGCTTTTTCTTTTTTTCAATAGCCGGGTGCCAGCAATTGCAACCGTGAGTCAATTTAAATGTGATTTGACTCTTTTTTTTTTCTTTAGAAATTTCATTTTTTCTGCTGCATGTTCTATACATGGTACACATGCCCCACTTTACAGGCAGTCTAAGGGGACCCCCCAGGCACTATATTTAGAAGAAGTGTTCATTTTTATTGTTGCACTTTAAGCATAATTAGAATCACTGCTCCTGAAAAACTTTAAAATTGGCAGATTTTTGTGAAGGAGGGGGGTGTCCCTGAATGGCAGTTTGGAAATGTGGTCACCCTAGGCAGACAAAGCCTGAATTTGGGAAGATTTGTGTGACTGAATCCTCAGAGGGGAGCGGTAGAAAGAACACGAGACACGGCTGTTAATGTAGGCCTGCTAAAAGGGGATGTTTCAATGCACTGCATAGCAGGCCTCTGTTGTAGAAGCCCTTTTCTCAGGCCTCGTACACACGACAGAGTTTCTCGGCAGAATTCAGCGAGAAACTCGGTCAGAGCCGGATTCTGCCGAGAAACTCTGTCGTGTGTACACTTTCGGCCCGATGGAGCCGCCGAGGAACTCGTCGAGAAAATAGAGAACATGTTCTCTATTTTCTCGTTGTTCTATGGGAGCTCTCGGCCCGCCGAGCTCCTCGGCGGCTTCAGGGCTGAACTGGCCGAGGAACTCGATGTGTTTGGCACGTCGAGTTCCTCGGCCGTGTGTACGAGGCCTCAGAGGATGGACACCAAGCAAAAAGAAGAAGGTCATTACCCTTTACTCAGTAGGCCATTCCACTCCTGAGAGCTCAGGAGGAGTTGGTAGTACCAAGAGAAGTATGAAGGTAAAAGGAGGATACTAAGGTTGAATAATAAAGAACGAAAGCCAACGGAAACTGCCATGAAAATCAGAAAAGATGGGGATGACCTGTGACCCTCAATGAAGTGCTCGTGAAGTGCTAACTGTGCAAGACAAAAAGATGGGAGGCTGAAACAAAGAGGAATAGGCCAAGAAATAGACTGACTAACCAAGGAAATAAATAAATGAATATCTCAATTTCCTCTGAAACATGCAAATAAGAAGAAGTATCATTCCTGCACATCCAACAAAACCCATAGGTAGTGATGGTAACAACAGCCTCAGCTCAGACTCCATCCAGGCCTTGACATGTTTCGCCCTGTCCACTGGACTCAGCCTTGGAAGACCTCCATGACAAAGACCCGTGGGCAGGCGAAACGAGTTGAGGCATTGGCTTGGATGGAGTCTAGGCTGAGGCTGCTCTGACTATCGCTACCTATAAATTTTGTTGGATGTGCGGCACCTAAAATGATCCTTCTTATTTGCATTCACTGAGCTGAGACAAGCCTCTTGATAGCCTGCATTCCCCACTGACTGTTCTCCAGACTTGGACCAACTGATTTGTCCCAAATTCCCTGATTTGGACCAAAGTCCCTCTGTCCCTCTTTCCTCCTCATTTGTCCCTCATTTTAGTCCGATCTATATAGTTGTATGTAAAATGCTCAATTTAATTTTCAAAAAGTGTTTCCCAGTGCTAAACCTTTCATCCTAAGCGGCCTAAACAATGTTGTTTTTCGGGTTGTAAAAAATGATCGTGTGTGGGCTAAAACGACCGCACATGCTCAGAAGCAAGTTATGAGACGGGAGCGCTTGTTCTGGTAAAACTACCATTCGTAATGGAGTAAGCACATTCATCACGCTGTAACAGACAGAAAAGCGCGAATCGTCTTTTACTAACACGGAATCAGCTAAAGCAGCCCCAAGGGTGGCGCCATCCGCATGGAACTTTCCCTTTATAGTGCCGTCGTACGTGTTGTACGTCACCGCACTTTGCTAGAGCATTTTTTAAAAACTATGGTGTGTGGGCAACGTCGTTTTAATGATGAAGTTGGAAAAACTTCGTTTTTTTTTCATGCCGAAAAATGATAGTGTGTAGGCGGCATTAGATCTCACGCTGCAGATATACAGCTATGAGGAATTAGGCACAGGAGTGCCAAGGCACACTCACATACCAGGAAGGGCTATCTTTCAGGAGGAATTGGAGACAAAGGATACATTTTAGGGTAGAGTTTAGACACAATTGACATTTATATTAGTTTCCTATAACAGCAATTCCTCAGATTTTCAGTTTGGGTCCCCTTTAAAATCTCTTTGCATTCCTTCACCTTCACCCTTGTGATACACGCCACTCACGAGGGAGACATAAACTCCATAGCAATAGCAGCTCCAGCATGCCTGTTATATCATCTGTACGCAGGGCCGGACTGGCCCAACGGGGTACAGGGAAAAATACCGGCAGGCTGCTTGGCTGCTCCTGGAGGCCGCTGTGAGGGAAGCGGCGCCTGAAACAAATATGGCTACGGCCAGGCCGGTCGACATGCATCTGCGCATGCGCCAGCGCAGATCCGATCCTAGCCGTGCTCGGGAAAGCCTGTACACGCTCGGCAAGTTTCGGAAAGGCGGGCGCATGCGCAGTGACACGAAGGCGCCGAGCGGTGCCATTTTTAAAATGCGCGCCGCTCACTGAGGTGAGGTGAGGTCTCGTCTGGCGTGTGCAGCCTGTCCCTCGTCCTACATCCCCTACCTGCAGCCTCTGACCTGCTGTTCCCCCCTCCACAGCCTCTGACCTCCTATTCCCCCCTCTTCAGCATCTGACTTCCTGCCCCCCCTGCAGCCCCGCTCCACAGCCTCTGATCTCCTGTTCCCCCCTCCACAGCATCTAACCTCCTGCCCCCCTGCAGCCCCTGACCTCCGCAGCCTCTGACCTCTTGTTCCCCCCTCCACAGCATCTGACCTCCTGCCCCCCCCCCCTCCACAGCCTCTGACCTCCTGTTCCCCCCTCCACAGCATCTGACCTCCTGTTCCCCCCTCTCCACAGCCTCTGACCTCCTGTTCCCCCCCTCCACAGCCTCTGAACTCCTGTTCCCCCCCTCCACAGCCTCTGACCTCCTGCCCCCCCCTTCACAGCATCTGACCTCCTGTTCCCCCCCCTCCACAGCATCTGACCTCCTGTTCCCCCCCTCCACAGCATCTGACCTCCTGTTCCCCCCCCTCCACAGCATCTGACCTCCTGTTCCCCCCCCTCCACAGCATCTGACCTCCTGTTCCCCCCCTCCACAGCATCTGACCTCCTGTTCCCCCCCCTCCACAGCATCTGACCTCCTGTCCCCCCCCTCCACAGCCTCTGACCTCCCCTGTACCATCCGCAGCCTCTGAACTTTTCTTGTCTTATATCAGGTCTGGAGAGGAGTCGAGAATGGGAGTGCTGCCAGGATGGAGGTCATGGGAGAAGTCCGACATGTATGGACTGTGGAGAGGAAACTATGGGATAAAACTGGAGCCGAGTGACTGAGCCTCGCAAGGTGCACCTGAGAGGAGGTCAGTGACAGCACCACCAGGCCAGTCTAAGGGGGGGGGGGGGTCAATACAATATTGTAAGGGGGCACTGATCTAAAGGTTTCCCCCTTACCTTAGTGTTCACTTTCTGCGGAAGGTGGGCTCTGGTCACCAGAGTCCTCCCCACATTCCCAGAGTTCCCCTTTACATCATAGTCTGCAGGTTTCAACCTTACAGTGCAAGGGGGCACTCTGATGTAAAGGGGAATGCAGTGGACTCTGATGTAAGTGGGGTCTCTGGTCTCCAGTGCCCCCCTTTATATCAGTGTTCGACTCCTATGCTATGCAGGCACTGTAACGCTAAAGATAGCGCCTACAAAGCACCCTGAAAGAGCGGCTCCGCACACTCCTCCACCGCCCCTGCCCATTGAAATGAGTGAGCACCGCAGCTATACCGCAGGCAAAGTGCATGACGTTATGATGTTGGACTGGTATAATAATGCTATGGGGCTGGTATGAAATAATTTCCAGGGCTGGTTTTTATTCCCAGTCCGGCCCTGTCTGTACGGTGCTGTTTGGTTCACATCAATTTGACACCAATTCTCTCAATTATACAAAGAGGGAAAAACAAATAACCACCATCCTCTTGTTCCCACATAATAAAAGTATAATAAAAGGGTAATACTGTCAAATTCGTATTAAATTCATAATAAAAATTAATAAAACACCCACATATAACCCTGCTATACCTAGTTAAATAACACCATCACAATCAGAGAAGTCCAGGATTCAAATGGATTGAAGGGACTGACTCTGCAGCACCCAAGTATAAACTCCTCTCTTTGCCTTCATGTAATACCCGTCAGCAGCACTTGCATAGCTCCCAACTGTCCCTGATTTCGGAACAGAGTCCCTCTGTCCCTCTTTCTTCCTCATTTGTCCCTCATTTTGCTCTGTTCTATGCAGTTATATATAACATGTACATAGGTGTGTTCAGCCTATTGCATTAGGGTGTGCACCCCGCAGCTCAAACACCCACGCCTTTCTCTGCAGCCTCAACTGCACTGGACAGTAAATTAATGGGAAGTGCTCTGTGCTGAGCGGCTTCCTGTTCATTCAAAAACTGAAGCATAGTAAACAGTTTACTATGCTTCAGTTGTGAATGAACACAGTGAGTGTGTGTTCGCTGTGTTTATTTAGAAAAGAAAGGGACTGGTAAATTACATATTTACTAGCCCCTTCCCCCACTCTCCATTCTGAAACATCCCCCCAGCAGCCAGGGGGAGAGAAAAGGGGGGGAAGCCAGCAACACTACGAGGGGTACAACATGAGGGGGAAGCCCAGACAATAGGGGAAATCAGCACCACAGACAGTGATTAGGGTGTGCCCAGACACACCTGGCACACCCCCTGCGCACACCTATGAACATTTTTATTTTTAAAAACGTGTTTCCCAGTGCTAAACCTTTCATCCAATTTCAAAATTGCTGCATTTGTAAATTTCAGGAGCCAAAATAAAGGAATAGTAGAGGGGAAAAAAGCACTTGTGGGTTTAACTAATATATATTTTTTGTAATTCTCCTTTAAGGTGGAGTGACAAGGGGCGTGTCCTATGCCTAAATACTTTTGCTAACAGTTGTCCCTCGTTCCCGTCTCAAAAAGTTGTGAGGTATGAGCACTTGTTGTATAAAGTGACATTTACTTTAAAGCCCAAATTTGAAAGTGATCCCTGGCAGCGGGGTTGCGTCCACACTGCGAGGGTTCATTGTCGTTTAGTCTAAGGCTCCATTCACACCTAGGCGTTTTTACGCCTGAAGCACTACGCTCACAAACGCCAGAGGGATAAAATAACATTATTTGCTATGGTGACTGTTCACACCTGAACGCCCAAACGCCTGTCGCGCGAAGCTCAAACAAGTCCCGGACTTTTTTTGTCGCGCGTATCGTGCGGTTTGGGCGTATTTGAGCGTTTCCATTTCCCATAGAAAGTAATGGAAACGCTCGATTCAAGCAACTTGCGCGACAACGGGCGTTTGCTACGGGCGTTTCGTCGCTTTAATCAATAGAACTTGTCGCCCATGCAGAAGATTAAAAAAATCTACCAACATAGCAACAAGTGATGAAAAGATGATAATTTTTCCTATTGGCTAAAATAAAAAACGTCGAAGTAAAAAAACGTCGGACAATGCTGTATGCAAACGTGCAAATAAGCATGAATACGCGCGACAAAACGCCGGAAAAAAAACGCCCAAAAAAACGACCGAACGACCGACGCTCAGGTGTGAATGCAGCCTAAAAGGAAGCATTTTTACTTACCTGATCCTCCCATCCAGTGGATGGCACTCCCCCCATACTCAAGCAGTTGCCTGCCCTTCTTGTCTACTCTGACAGCTAAGGCTGTCACCAGGGCTGCTGATAAGACAGTGCAGTCAGCCCTCCTGTACTGGGCCCGGGCCCCATCAGTTCAAAAGGGGGGCCTGGCCCTGGGCACCTGCTGAGCAGGAGGGCTGACTGTACTGTCTTATTGCAGACACCTCTTCTGCCTCCCCCTGCAGCGCTGCCAGCTTCTTTTCCTCTTTCCCCCTTCTGGTTGCTTTGGGTGAAAGGCTCTAAATATATTGAAGCTAAAGATAGCCAGACAACCTAAATAATGTAAATGAAGTGACATACTATCTGACTTCACCCCCCCCCCCCCACGGGCGCCGCCCCCCCTATCCACACAAATTTAAATGCGGGGTGCCGGAAGCTTGGATTTCAATGTTTTTTTTTTTTTTGAAGCACATAATTAGAGCCTGAGGCTTAAAAAAAGGATGGGCTTGGGGGAGCAGAGCATGGCAGTCACATGACCATAAGCCCCACCCAGCCTCGCCTCCCAGCAGTTCAAACCCTTTAAAGGACCGGTGGGAGTTGGCGTCAAGGGGTTAAAGAACAAAAGTGCATCAAAAAGTGATCAGTGTTAAAGGGCCCTAAGTGTATGGAAACCCAAAATCATCTATTGAGTATATCTGGCATCATTTCTCATTGTATACAGTTTAGAAAAAACTAATTGAATTTTACAAAGTTTCTTACCTGGAGGCCCAGCCAGTAGCAGCAGCACTTCCTGTTGCCACAAATGATTTCACCGGTGTCACCCTGCCATGCAAGCTACTTCAGTTGGCTGTTGGGTTGTATACATGATAGACAGCCCAATGGCCAAATGACAGAGTGCACACAGCAGGCCGACAACACTGCTGCTAATTGCAAAGCAGTGGCTTAGCATTGTAAGTACCCATCAGGAAGTGCTGTTACTGGCAGGATCTCCAGGTAAGAAACTCTGCAAAAGGTTCACACAAAAGGATTTGCTTCAAGTGGCCTAAACCCATCAATTTAACGGATTCCCAACAGTTACATTCAAAGCGTGTTAATAATGCTAACTGACACAGTTGCTTGTGCTCTCAACGGAACTGTCAAGCCATCAAATGACTGGTGCCATAACTGATCACATGTGCAGCATCATGGCAGCTGCAGATCAAACAGAGGCTAAGATGGCAGCTCCCCTGACTGTAAAGGAGAGAAGGGTTTAGTTCCACTTTAAGAAAACTGTATACAGAGAGACTTGATGCCAGATATAATAAATATAGATTTGGGGATTACATTCACATTCAAGGAACTAGGATCACCATCAGGCCGCCACTGCTAACCTTTCCTCCTGAAAAAGCGAGCTGCCTGGCTGTCATGCTGATCCGCCTTTCTCTTGCACTGACCCAGAACAAGTACACAGATTAGGAGATCTGCTTTCATTGGCTCCATGCTTGTTATGGGTCACAGCCAGGTAATCAGCATTTTCAGAAGCTGGTGAGCAATGCCAAGCGGTGTATTTCTCTCATATTAAGTTTTAACCTGTGAGGATGGAAATATTGGCTCCGCCATTGCTGACGCTGTCATTGTGATCTGAGAGAAGATGTCGCTGTCCAGACTTACTGTACACAAAGGGTAGCCATTCTTCTGTATCTCCGGGATCCCATCTTCATAGAGACCAGCTATGGTGGCCTATAAGTCTAATTCAGGGACAGTGGTCAAGGTTTCCATGGAGACATCTATGGCGCTCTATGTGTCCAATCCAAGGAGAGTAGCCAGGGTTTCCATAGAGACACGCTATGGTGGCTTAAGAATCCAACCCAGGGAGAGTGAGCAGTGTTTGCATGGATACCAGCTATGGTGGCCTGTGAGGATAATCCAAGGACAGGTTTCTATAGAGATCAGCCATGGCAGATTGTGAGTCCAAGCCAGGGAGGGTGGGCAGTATTTCCATGGAGGCCAGATACAGCGACCTGTAAGTCCAACCCAGGGATAGTGGTGGGGGCAACGCTGTATCTAGGCCTAGGCCAACAAGGCCCAGGGCAGCACTTTGCAGGGGGCAGCATGAAAAGAGTCCCCATAAAGCGGCCAAGTTCTCAGGGAATTTTATATACATTTTTAATAAATGTTCTATACTATACTTTAGTTTTAAGCCTTTCTCTAGTCTCCAATACAATTGTAAAATTCTCAATTTTAAAATCTCTTGCTTCTTAAAGTGACTGTAAAGCTTTACATTTTTTTCATTAAAATAATAAACATGTTATACTTATCTGCTCTGCGTAATGGTTTTCACAGAGCAGCCCTGATCCTCCTCTTCTCAGGTCCCCCGTCGGCGCTCCTGGCTCCTCCCCTTGCCTGCTATGGGGCACTTGTGCGTGCTCGATCCGGAGCCTCACTGACTTGTCGATTGTGTAAAAAAACTTCTGCACTTGGTAACTATTACGTTTTTATGTTGACAGAATGGCACGGCTGCGCAAATGGGCGTATATATACGTCCCCTTTAATTTGCCGCTGTGTGGTCGCACGCTCGATGTCCGCCTGTGTCCCGCGATCGTGTCACAGAGCTGAAGAACGGGGAGATGTCATTGTAAACACAACATCTCCCCGTTCTTCCTAGTGACATGTCACTAATCACAAATATTAGAAATGATCCTACGCTTAGGATGATAGATAGAATAGGCTGCTGCCCCTCTAATAGAATGCCCAAAGGGGGTACTATGGTAATAGAAGAAAGAGGTGGGGGTGTTGGCGCTGCCTAGCCCTGAAGAACACTCTTCCGGGCTAGGCAGCGCCAACACCCCCACCTCTTCTATTTCTTACATGTTACAGATCGTCTGTTCCCTGTCTTCAGGAACAGTGATCAGTGACGTGTCACAGCAAGCCGCGCCCCCTAACAGTTAGAATCACTCCCCAGGTCACACCTAACCCCTTCAGTGATCCATACAGGTTAACCCCTTCACTGCCAGTGCTATTTTTCCAGTGGGCAAGTGGTTAAATAACAGTGATTGATTCACCACCAATGACTATTTGGTGACATAAATATGTTGCTTCAAATGTACTGTTGCTGAAGCAGTCAAATTAGCTATAGATCCTATTTTACATAAAAGTACACACATTTGGCTTTTCTATACAGTGGAACCTCGGATTGGGAGTAATGCTGTTAACGAGCGTTTCGCAATACGAGAGCTGTATTTTTAAAAATCATGACTCTGTTTGCGAGTGTTGTCTCGCAAAACGAGCACGATTCAGGCCAAATCAGTATGCAGTACCGCGTTTGGCCTGAGGTGGGGGCGCCGGAGCCAAGCAGAGCCGAACGTCTCTGATGCACGGAAAGGTTGGTTGACCTCGGCAAATCTCGGGAACAAAGTCTTTCCAAGGTTTGCCAAGGTCATCCGAGGTGTCCTCATGCCTTTTCCGAGGCTCTCAGGCGCCCCCCCACCTCTGGTCACATGCGGTATTGCATGCCATTGAAGTCAATGTGGAACAAATTATTTTCGTTTCCATTGACTTCAATGGGGAAACTCGCTTTGATATGCGAGTACTTTGGATTACGAGCATTCTCCTGGAACGGATTATACTCGTAATACGAGGTTCCACTGTACTTGCATATGAACAGACTTTGGGATTGATTTACTAAAGGCAAATCCACTCTGCACTACAAGTGCACTTGGAAGTGCAGTTGCTGTAGATCTGAGGGGTAGATGTGAAAGGAGGGGAAGCTCTGCTGATTTTATCATTCAATCATGTGCAAGATAAAATTCAGTTTTTTATTTTCCTTGCATGTCCCCCTCAGATCTACAGCGACTGCACTTCCAAGTGCACTTTCAGTACAAAGTGGGTTTGCCTTTAGTAAATAACCCCCTTATATCCAGTAGAGAAGTTCAATTGGATGAAATTATTTCTCTGGCTCAGCAGATCATGGCAGAATAAAAAGTGCCCCAGGGTTGGTAGTCAATGGGAGTAAAACATGACAGTGTATGTGAGGAGGAAAAATATGCCCCACTGTTGTGTCAGTGGAGGGAACAATCCATCATTAATCATTAACCACTTGCTTACTGGGCACATAAACCCCCTTCGTTCCCAGGCGAAATCTCAGCGTCCGGCACTGCGTCGCTTTAACTGACAATTGCGCGGTCGTGCGACGTGGCTCCCAAACAAAATTGGCGTCCTTTTTTCCCCACAAATAGAGCTTTCTTTTGGTGGTATTTGATCACCTCTGCGGTTTTTATTTTTTGCGCTATAAACAAAAAAAGAGCAACAATTTAAAAAAAATATATATTTTTTTTACTTGTTGCTATAATAAATATCCCAATTTTTTTTTAAAAAACTATTTTTTTTCTCAGTTAAGGCCGATACGTATTTTTCGACGTATTTTTGTAAAAAAAAAAAAAAAATCACAATAAGCGACTGGTTTGCGCAAAAGTTATAGCGCCTACAAAATGGGGAACAGAATTATGATTTTTTTTATTATTTTTTTTTTTACTAGTAATGCGATTTTTATTGGGACTGGGATATTGCGGCGGACGTATCGGACACTTTTGACACAAATTTGGCGCCATTCACATTTATACGGCGATCAGTGCTATAAAAATGCACTAATTACTGTATAAATGTGACTGGCAGTGAAGGGGTTAACACTAGGGGGTGAGGAAGGGGTTAAATGTGTAGCCTGGGTGTGTTATAACTGTGTGGGGGGAGGGGGGTGACTGGGGGAGGGGACCGATGCTGTGTCTCTATGTACAAGAGACACAGATCGGTCTCCTCTCCTCTGACAGCACGTGGAGCTCTGTGTTTACACACAGAGCTCCACGTCCCTACTGTCACCGACGATCGCGTGTACCCGGCGGACATCGCGGCCGCCAGGTACACGCATCGGGTCTTCGGCGATGCGTCGGGACAGTTTTTACCCGCCGCGCGCCACCCAGTGGCGCGCGCGGGTAATGCACATAAAGGCCGTTTTTAAACGGCCACTTGGCACTTGAGAGCCGCGCTGCGGACGTATTTCGTCTATAGCGCGGATCTCAAGTGGTTAATGTCACTGGAAGGAATATTGCTCCATTGTTAGTGTCAGTGGAAGAAACACTTACCCATCATAGGTATCACAAGCAAGAGTATTGTTCCATAGTTTGTATCAGTGGGAGAAGTAGTGCCCCATTGTTGATGCCATTGGAAGGAATAGTACCCCCTTGTTGGTATCAGTGGGATGAATGGAACCCTATCATTGGTGTCAGAGGGAAGAATAATGCCCTATCAGTATTGGTGGAAGAATATTCCCCCCTCAGTGGTGTCAGTGAAAGAAATTGTGCCCCATCATTGAGCATAATATTGCCCTATTGATGGTGTCAGTGGCAAGAATAGTGCTGTCATTGGGAGGAATAGTGTACCATCAATAGGGTCAGTGTAAGGCATTGTGCCCCATTGTTGAGAAAAGTACAAGGTTCCCTTTAAGAGCCGCCAGCCGCTGGACACCATGGGACCCGATGCGTGTGGATGTGCGAGCCAGCACAGGGATTGTGTGTCTTTGACAGGTAACAAGCTGAGATTAGGAGCACTCCCTTCAGTGGCGTAACTAGAACCTTCAGGGCCCCGATGCAAGAAACCATGAAGGGCCCCCCTGACAGGGCTCTTTTCTCCGAACAGGACCCGGTTGCAAGTGGGTTGCTGCATATAAAGGAACCGATTTCTCCAGTTCCCCTGCTTCTCCTTCTCTCCCTCCTGCAGGTATTCAGCGGCTGCAGGAGGAAAATGGAGGCATCGGTTCCTCTATGTCAGTGTTTCTCAATCTTTTTCCAGTCAGGGCACCCTTGAAGTATACCCCTAGGTGAATGGGGCTACACTGCAAACCCCCCTGCAACTGTGTGCATTGCATGCAGTTGCAGCATAGCGATGATGCATTTAAGGGGTTAAAACAGGCGGTCAGTAGGAAAGATATTGCCTCTTTACCGGCTGTCAAATGCCTCTGAAAAGCGATCTGAGCATGGATCGCTTTTTGGAGGAACCGCCTTTTTTTGCTGGTACAATCAAAAAATAAATAAACAAATAGGTTCTGATTGTACACATATAGGGGGTCAGGATTAAACACAAACACATATAAAAACACACACATATATATATAAATGCACATATGAACTAGTGGCGGCTGGTGCTCAACATTTTTATGGGGGCGTAAGTAAACTGAAAAATTCTTAAAAAAACATAATTTGCAGCCACTGTGCCCTTTATTTACAGCCACCCTGCCCATCAAAAGCTGCCACTGTGCCCATCAAATGCTACCACTGTGTCCATCAAAAGCTGCCACTGGCAGCATTTGATGGGAACAGTGGTGGTGTTTGATGGCACAAACACCACCACTGTTCCCATCAAATGCTGCCACTGTGCCCATCAAATGCCACCACTGTGCCATCAAACGCCACCACTGTTCCCATCAAACTCTGCCACTGTGCCAAACACTGCCACTGTGTCCATTAAATGCCACCAGTGTGCCCATCAAATGCCGGTGCGCCCATTAAATGCTGCAACTGTGCCATCGAATGCCATCACTGTGAATCCCCCTGCCCGCTCGGCCGGCACTTACCCTGTCTCGTGGGGCAGCAGGTGACCGCCACGAGCGGGGTCCTCCATGCGTCTCCTGCCGTCCTCATCTCCCTTTCTCTCCTCCTGATAATCGTCCAACAGCCGCTCCTATCGTTTCAGCCAATCAGGTGACGGGTAATAGACCCGCACACCTGATGGGTGGAGAGGTGGTTCAGTGTTAGGAAAGTGAATATTAATTTGCCCTTCTAACACACCTGGCTGGACTGTGAGCTCTCAGCATGGCGTTCGCAGTTCACCTATTTTGAAGCCAATTAGAGCCTATGGCTCTAATCAGGTGCTTCAAACCGCCCCCCCCCCCCCCCGCTGTAATTCAGGCAGGGCCGTTTGAAGGAATTTGGGGGCCCCAAGCAAATTAAACAGCCCCTTTAACAATGAGGGGGACCCCCATTATCCCACCCCCTATGTGAATGAGTAGGGGTACATAATACCCCTACTCATTCACTAGAAAAATGACAAGTGTAAATAGAAAAGTGCTTTATTAAAACAAATATTTTAAAAATGTACATCCATGGTCAATAACATTGTCTAGTCCAGTTGGTCTACGTCAATCACGATGGACGTTTCAAAAAACAAAAACCTCGCCCTCTGACTCCCAACTGCTTCCCGGAACCAAATGACACTCCACTCCCCCCCCCCCCCCACCGGTTGAAATAAACAAAGGGTTATGGTCACCCTAGTCATTGACCATATATGGACATATCCATATATGGCCAATGAAGACAATGGTTGACCCCACCCCTTATGACATCATGCGTCCTCTACTGAACAGTGCTTTTTTTTCCCATGAATGATGCGTGAGCACCATTTAGTGCAACAGTACTGTTAACCCAATCCAAATGCTGACACAGCATATACATACTGTTTAATTATGGCTCCCCATTGCAACTTTATCTGCAATTAAGACTTGGTTACTTCAAGGTTGCACACCTTTTTCTTCTGGCGTTTCCATTATCTAGTTTTACCCACGGTATGTCCTCTTGATATATGTACAGGGATGCACAACTAATATATATATATATATATATATATATATATATATATATATATATATACACACACACACATGTATATATACACACATACAGCATTTTTGGCTCACCTGTAAAATCTTTTTCTTGGAGTACATCACAGGACACAGGCTACCTTATCCATTACGATAGGGTTATGCAGCTGTTTGTAGGTGAATAGTCTCTGGCAAAAGACAAGAAATTCCCACCCGTGCAAAACCCATCCCAGCTAGGCATTGCTTCATTATTGTAGCAAACCATAAAACAACAAATGAAGAGGGGTGGGATCCCTGCCTTCTATGATGTACTCCAAGAAAAGGATTTTACAGGTAAACGAAAAATTCCACTTTCTTTATCGCACATATAGGAAATCTTCATAACCCGTACATTTGGGAAGTCCCAAAGTGTTAAGTATGAAGGTAGTGAAACATGGCAATAAGCCCAAAACAAAACCAGAACAGGTTAGGGCCCCACACAACTGCCTGCAATACCCACCAACCAAAAGGTGATGTTAGCAAAGGACCAAACGTACACCTGGTGAAACCTGTAAAAAGCATGAACTGAAGACTAGATAGCTACTTAAACCTGATACCGAATACTCCAGGAAGTATCATCACTCCAGGTAGAACTTTTCCTTTCAGGCGGTAAGCTTGAGAAATAAGCGGGGGGGAACCAAGGAGGAATGGTGGATTTCGAAACTGAAGAAAATGTCAGAATATGGCTCATGACCTATTTACAAAGATTAAAGTATGCAAACTTCACACCAGCCAAAATAAGACTTCCAAGTTTGATGGAAAATTTTCAGTGAATGTACCTTCCTAGGCTTTAGACGAGTAGGGATGACTGAAGGAGGCCAAAGTAACTTCATCCCAGTTTGCAGAGCAAGATATTTTTCCTGGCAAAGGATCACTCTTGATTCTAAAATCAGGAAAAATAAATGTTCTGATCTCTTGGATGGAACCAAGGCTGCCTTTGGAACGTTCAGGATCCATCCAATCTTTTCCAGAGTCTGCACCATTCAAGTCAGATTGGCCTCCAGAAGAACAACAAACTGCTCCCTCAAAAAAAATAATCTGGGTAAATTATGAGCCCAACGGCTGGGACTGACGAAAGGAATTTTTTTTGGAAGTAGAAATAGTGACAGTTTTTTTGCACTGCAGGCTTCGATTTATTAAGGTGCAAAGGGGTACTCTTGCCCACAGTAACCTTTGGATATAATCATTCAGTGTAGGGCTGAACAAATGCTCCACTTGAAAGGGTAACAACAAGGGTTCAACTTGCTTCCTACACGGCAACTCCACTGACCAACACAATAGCCAAAAGATCATTGGGCCACATAATAATGAGAAACTAATGCTGCGTACACACGATCGGTTTGGTCTGATGAAAACAGTCTGATGGACCGGTTTCATCAGACCAAACCGATCGTGTGTGGGCCGCTTCCGGTTAGTTATCCATAGGTTATAAAAATAGGAACTTGTTTTAAAATTATCTGATGGATAAAAAACCTATAGAAAAAAACGATCGTCTGTAGGTACCTCCATCGGTTAAAAATCCACGCATGCTCAGAATCAAGTTGAGGCATGCTTGGAAGCATTAAACTTCATTTTTTTTCAGCACGTCGTGTTTTACATCACCGCGTTCTGACACGATCGTTTTTTTTAACTGATGGTGTGTAGGCACGACTGACCATCAGTCATCTTCATCGGATAACTGATGGAAAAATCCATCAGACCGTTTTCATCAGACTAACCTATCGTGTGTACAGGGCATTAAAGGCCTAGAAAAGTCCTCCAAGCATATGCCGGACTCAATATCCCTAAAGTAAGGGTCTCAGTCTCTAAGCATCCGATGTGCCGAACCTCTGCCTGCTAGACACACACTCCAACAGCAGCAACCTCAGATTGTAAAATAGCCCCTCACCAGAACAACAGAAACTCTGCATAAGGCCTTCAGATGGCATTCTACAGCTGGCGTGCTCTAGTTTTTTTTTTTTTTAAATATTCACTTTCTATAGGATATTGTTGGGCAAAACATTTTGGCTTAAACACCCTTTCAGGATGGTTCCAGTCTGTGTATAGCACATCCTTTAAAATAAGGATGTACTAGAAAGATTGGGGATGCTTTTGGAGGTAGCCATGATGCCAATCCTATAAACTTTGGAACAGAGGACCAATTTTCAAATTTGGCCTGACTTCTGCAAGAAAGCTCACAAGGCTTTTTGAGTTTGAGAATAGATTTGACCTTGGGACTCTTCAGAAGTAGATTTCTCAGTAAGAATTTCCCGACTCCTAGTTCTCCAAAATTGTGTGCCTTTCCACTTCTTCCTCCAGCTTTTCCTTCACATGCACACATGAACAAGGACAGAAGGAGAAGCGGAACATTTCTGCTTGTGACCCAGATGATCTAAATTGGAAACTACTCTGTAGAGATGGTGTTGAAACAAGGTCCGTGTCTGAATGCAAAGATGGAGCTGAAGCTCGTCTATGGTGCCCCCACAGCAATCTGCTTGCTGTGAGAGAACGCAACAGGAAGGAGGGGTCAGGAGCTCCAGCCAGGGACTTGAGAGAAGATCTGGGCTGCCCTGTGTAAAAACAATTATACAGAGCAGGCAAGCATGAAATTTTTTTTTCTATTAAAATAACAAACAACACTTTACAATCACTTTAACAATGCCTATTTTGAGTTTTTCATACATAACACCCAGCAAACCTACCTCTGCCCTAGTGGTGTAGCGTTAGAGTATTTGCCAGAGCTTCTGTGGTCCGAATGTCACATCTCACACTGCCACTTCTTCCTGCGTCTCTCTCCATAAAGGCAGTGGTTACAGTCTGTGGTATTGAAGGTATTGGTTTTACTATCGGAGCATTTGCACAAGTACTCGTGCAAATACTTTGTATCAGCACTGATATCGATGCAACGCTACATATTAGGGCACTACTGCCCTCATATGAGCATAACCCAAAAGATTTTGCAGTAAGTCCCTTACATGAATTTACTTCTGATCCCGCCATTAAAAGCATAATATTTATTCACAAATCCACCCTAATCATTACAGAATACAAAAAAAAAACAATCACATGACAAAATGATAGAAATTATGTTATTGTGCCAACAGGACAAAAAATAAATAAAAAATTGCTTGTCTAAAGCTTTATAAAGATAAAGTAAAAAAATGTTGCTAGAATCAGTCTGCTGATGTTGGTACTTCTTTACCCTCTTTCTGATAAAACCACTCTACTAGGCGTGTAATTATCTTCAAGGTTATGCAAGAGAGCAAAAGCAAAATCAGTACTATGCACACACCTGACATTCAGAAAAGGCCCATAAATGGAAGCTTTTCAAATGCGAAAAGTCACATATTATTCTAGATCTTGTGTTTTTCAAAAGCTTATTATTCTTTAAGTAGTTGGCTTCAGGTCATGTTTTTCATCATACTTGCACTGACTAGTACAAATTGTACAACAGTTTTTTTTTTATCACATTTACAGAATAATTCAAACTATCCAGCTCTGAAAATGATCAGAAACTACTGTGGCATATGTTTAGGTGTAATAACATTAATTTACAATCTGTATTTAGCAAACATTACAGTAAAAATACCAACTTGTGACCTGGAAGAACGGTAAGTAAAATTCATGTGGCATTTGCTGAATTATTAACAATCAGTATACAGGGAGTGCAGAATTATTAGGCAAATGAGTATTTTGACCACATCATCCTCTTTATGCATGTTGTCTTACTCCAAGCTGTATAGCATGGGTGCTCAACCTGTGGCTCTCCAGCTGTTGCGGAACTACAATTCCCATGAGGCATTGCAAGCCGCTGACAGGTACAAGCATGTCTCCCAAAGGCTGAGGCATTATGGGAATTGTAGTTTTGCAACAGCTAGAGAGCCACAGATTGAGCACCCATGCTGTATAGGCTCGAAAGCCTACTACCAATTAAGCGTATTAGGTGATGTGCATCTCTGTAATGAGAAGGTGTGTGGTCTAATGACATCAACACCCTATATCAGGTGTGCATAATTATTAGTCAACTTCCTTTCCTTTGGCAAAATGGGCCAAAAGAAGGACTTAACAGGCTCAGAAAGTCAAAAATAGTGAGATATCTTGCAGAGGGATGCAGCACTCTTAAAATTGCAAAGCTTCTGAGGCGTGATCATCGAACAATCAAGCGTTTCATTCAAAATAGTCAACAGGGTCACAAGAAGCGTTTCGAAAAACCAAGGCGCAAAATAACTGCCCATGAACTGAGAAAAGTCAAGCGTGCAGCTGCCAAGATGCCACTTGCCACCAGTTTGGCCATATTTCAGAGCTGCAACATCACTGGAGTGCCCAAAAGCACAAGGTGTGCAATACTCAGAGACATGGCCAAGGTAAGAAAGGCTGAAAGACGACCACCACTGAACAAGACACACAAGCTGAAACGTCAAGACTGGGCCAAGAAATATCTCAAGAATGATTTTTCTAAGGTTTTATGGACTGATGAAATGAGAGTGAGTCTTGATGGGCCAGATGGATGGGCCCGTGGCTGGATTGGTAAAGGGCAGAGAGCTCCAGTCCGACTCAGACGCCAGCAAGGTGGAGGTGGAGTACTGGTTTGGGCTGGTATCATCAAAGATGAGCTTGTGGGGCCTTTTCGGGTTGAGGATGGAGTCAAGCTCAACTCCCAGTCCTACTGCCAGTTTCTGGAAGACACCTTCTTCAAGCAGTGGTACAGGAAGAAGTCTGCATCCTTCAAGAAAAACATGATTTTCATGCAGGACAATGCTCCATCACACGCGTCCAAGTACTCCACAGCGTGGCTGGCAAGAAAGGGTATAAAAGAAGAAAAACTAATGACATGGCCTCCTTGTTCACCTGATCTGAACCCCATTGAGAACCTGTGGTCCATCATCAAATGTGAGATTTACAAGGAGGGAAAACAGTACACCTCTCTGAACAGTGTCTGGGAGGCTGTGGTTGCTGCTGCACGCAATGTTGATGGTGAACAGATCAAAACACTGACAGAATCCATGGATGGCAGGCTTTTGAGTGTCCTTGCAAAGAAAGGTGGCTATATTGGTCACTGATTTGCTTTTGTTTTGTTTTTGAATGTCAAATGTATATTTGTGAATGTTGAGATGTTATATTGGTTTCACTGGTAAAAATAAATAATTGAAATGGGTATATATTTTTTTTTTTGTTAAGTTGCCTAATAATTATGCACAGTAATAGTCACCTGCACACAGAGATATCCCCCTAAAATAGCTAAAACTAAAAACAAACTAAAAACTACTTCCAAAAATATTCAGCTTTGATATTAATGAGTTCTTTGGGTTCATTGAGAACATGGTCGTTGTTCAATAATAAAATTAATCCTCAAAAATACAACTTGCCTAATAATTCTGCACTCCCTGTAAGGCTTGCACCTTTGTCCTTGCTGTGACTATAGTTGATAATCTACAAGTATTTATGCATGGGGTCCATATACCAACAAAACCACAAAATGTGACCTAGTACGGTCAAGCCTTTGGGACTGCATGAAAGTATTCCTATCTGTGGTCCACAATAAATCTGATACAAGAAATGTATAGAAAATAACTATAAGTGCATGACCACAGTAGTTCGGATACCCTCAATATGATTACATCTGCTACAGACAAACACAGCCTTTTACACATTCTAAGAAAGTAAAAACTGCTTGTGTGAAATAATATAGATAACATCGCTTTCTGTAGAAATAGCATATCAAATAATCACGTCCTAAAATAAAAAGGAAGATGCAACATCATTTAATACATTTGAGAATTATATGCAGATTACTCAAGATCAGAAAACAACTGCTTACATCTTACTCTGCAAAAGAAAAAAAATGTGCAATCATTTGACAGCTGTCTTTGAGGCTCATGAATAGTGTATCCATATTCATAAGCCCTCAGTAAAGAAAGGTCCATCGTGTTTCTCCTGAGATGGAGGAGAAAGGTCAAGTGGCCCACTTATTAAGAATACTACGTAAAAGTTTGTGGATGATCACTATGGCAATATCTTGATCCAGTTTGGTCCAGTACTGGATAAACAGAAGAGTTTCAGGATTGACTGTAACTGGAGCTTTGGCTTCCATTTGGTCCCTGGTCCCCTTCACTGCAAATTAATAGGAGAGCCTGTTAGACTGGGACTATGGAAATACATGTATATTTATTTTAAAATATATAATACGTCATCAGAAACAAGAAAAAGTTCACTCTTCACTCCTAATGATTCTGATACTAAGGCAACAATTCAATGGCGCTCACAAATGGGGTCCTCAACTCCTGCAAAAAAATCACATACAAATGTTTATAATTTTGTCTGTTAATAAAGTAAAGTATAGTACACAGACTTGGCCCTCTATTTCTAAAGCAATGAGACTTAGGCTCCTTTTTACACTTGTACAACCTGAAAGTAGCGCAACTTGAGGCAATGCTTGTGTAATCTTGAGGTCTATGGACCTCAAGTCGCATCAAAGTCGGACCAAAGTAGTGCAGGGACTACTTTGGGGTCAAACAGATATGAACGGTAAATCATGGGGTATGACATGTCATGCAAATTTGCAGTCCCAAGTCGCATAAGTGTAAAAGGGGCCTTACTGTATGGATATGGCATGCAGACAATAAAACAGTGTTTCAGGGTCACATTGGTCTCTGGCCTAGAAAGAGGTAAAATTATAATGTATGTACCACATTCACACACATTGTGGTTGAGGTGCCAGTTAACCTACTAGAATGTTTTTGGAGTATTGGGAGCAGAAACACTGCATTCACATTACATCCCTCATGACATTCAAAATAATGACCCAGAGCTGCCAGAGAAAAGTGATTAACCACTGAGCAGGCAAACATACCGCCAATAATATATACAATCAGTGGCGTCCGCTCATTAGGGGCGCTGCCCCCCCTAATCTACATGTGGGGCACCGGAAGCATGGATGTAAATGGGTGTTAAAGTTACTAGATTGGTTCACGTTTATTTGTTCACTTAAGCAATCAAATAAGATGATGATCAAATGATAATTGCTGCCATTATTGTGTTGTGTACTGATATCACAGACAATAGAAGTAAGGGTTAATAAAGCGCTATCATCAACCTTAATTATTGCACAGTGATCCAATATGTAAACAATTATATTAATATCCAGTGAACCTCCACTAAAAAATATATGAAATGAAAATAAATGAAAGTGCTTTCCAAATATCTATTAATGTTTTTTTTCTTAAACTTTTTTTCTTAAACATTGATATTTGGAAAGCACTTTTATTTATTTTCGGAACCACTTTATTTATTCATTTATTTTAGTGGAGGTTCACTGGATATTAATATAATTGTTTACATATTGGATCACTATAATTGTCTACATATTGGATCACTGTGCAATAATTAAGGTGGATGATAGCGCTTTATTAACCCTTACTAATATGGATGTAAATGGATTTTATTTTTCAGAAGCACATGATTAAAGCCCGAGATGTGCGGCAGTGGGGGAGGGTTAGTGTGGGGTGGCTGGCTGGGGCGACGGAGGGGGGTTGTTAAAGTCTGCCTGCCGACACCCCCTGGTCGATGGAGCACCAGTCGCCACTGTTTACAATGCTGCACATTTTAAATGCATTCTGTGTTACCCACCAAAATTCACACATACTGTATTTATAAGACAAAAGGACAGCATCCAATTATTTTGTGAACTGAAGTTCCTTTACCTGTTAGGTGGAGGCTTTGGTTTGGGCATTTTACCAAGTATGGCAGCCATTTCCTTTCTCTCATCAAAATTCTTCCACTGCTCATACAGCTTCAATATAACTCTGATAATTTCTAAGATCTAATAAAATAAAACAAACAAGTAGAAACATTTAAGATTGTAAGAAAACAAAGTGTAGCCAAAACCACTTAGCACGCTAAAGTTTGGACTAGAAAACCCTTGTCTAGAGAATTGTCTATAGCGAAGCTTTTATTATCCATGTTTTTTTATGCTCAGGGAATTATCTGATTAAAAAAAAAGAAAAAGAAAAAAGGGGCACCTTTTCCATGTCCACAGAAAGTTCTGCAAACCACTGTCGAGCATCCTTCTGCTGAACAACACAGGCCACGTGCAAACAAGCTGCAAGAAAAAGAACATACAATTAGTACACAACACACACACACAGTATATGGGGTATTAAAAACAGTAAAGCAATGAAACAACTTTGGAAATTAATTATCCTATCAGAACAACACTAGAAATAATAACTTGAGTAATTATGTGAGTAAAATGCCCCCTCCTTTCAGGGCTACATACTAGTTTTTCCCATGGTAAAGTGAAACTGAAAGAAACAAAAACACCTGTAAAATTAGGCTTCTCAATGATGCTCCCATTCTTACAGGCCACAGACTAGTTTGAGAGCAGTAAAAGGTAAACCTATTTAGCTGGCCTGGACTACAAAAAAATAGCTTATCCAAGTGAAAAATGGATGACCCTATCCCATCAGAAATCCCACAAACAGGAATTTATGTGCATGTTAAATCACCACAAAACTGTAAATTTTAAGCAGCAAGCCATATGTTTGGCAGTTCTGCATACCTAGTGCAATCATAAAGGGAGGGTACAGCAGACAGAGATCTGTGCGATATGTGTCGTTGACTATCCTCCTGTATCAATGCAAAGAACACCAGAATTAATTACACTTATGGTAAAATAAACATTCTCAAGTGGAGCAAATCATTACCAGTACATAGATTTTTTGTTTTCTGCCATCTGTTTTCAGAAGTCATTGCAAAGGGAGCCCCCTATTGACCACCTTATACTTGCCTCAACATTTTTTCTGCCACTTCTTCCCCCTCTGGAGCTGGCAACACCACCAAGAGCTTCCAGGTATGTGGGAGCACAGACCCAAGCATTGTCACATAAAAGAGAGAGCAATATAATCACTCCCCCTGGTCGCCAACAGCAGTGATTTATAGCGTGCTGTTGCAAAGGAAGAAGTGGCAATGGACTGCAGGAATTATAAAGGAATCAGTTTAAAGGAGTATGGCTAAAGCTTTTGTTGGCCCTATTTCCACTATGGTTTAAAAGGAGTGCAGTTTGATCTGCACTCCTGTCCTGTTTTCAGCTGGTCGAGGCTGGGGAAAGATTTAGACTTTACAGCCAGGATCCACTCAGATGCCTGGACCGGTAGGTGGCTCAGCCTCTCAGCTGCACCAGTGGGAGACCAAGCCAGCTGCTCCCTCCTCTTCCCAGCTCAGCGCTTCAATGAGCACTGGAGGGGCAGAGCAGAGAGCCGGTGACTGACAGTCATGGTTCTATGCTCAGAAACAAGGGGAGAACTGAACAATCAGTAATATTTGAGGCGGCGGGGAGAAATGCAGCATTGGATCAATGTTGCATCCACCCAAGTATACCGTTATTTTTTTTTTACCCCATACTTCTCTTTTGAATTTTAATTGTATTATAACATATGAATGATCTATTTTTCACCCCAATTTAGGTCTACCTACTTTGTTTAACACTTTCCCTACTGAGTTATTGTAAAATGACGTCGGCGGGAACCCTCCCTCCCTCAGAGTGGATGTCATATGACGTCCTTGCATTCCCGGGTGGCTAGGGGGCGTGCGCGCCACATTGCTCGGGACCCGGTGCGCGTGCCCGGCGGCCGCGATGTCCGCCGGGCACCCGCGATTGCCCACAATCACGGCAGGACCATGAATCTGTGTGTGTAAACACACAGATCCATGTCCTGTCAGCGGTGAGGAGACCGATGTGTGTTCCCAGTACAGATGAACACACATCGGTCTCCTCCCCTTGTGAGTCCCCCTACAGTTAGAACACACTTTAGGGAACATATTAACCCCTGCCTTGCCCCCTAGTGTTACCCCTTCCCTGCCAGTCACATTTACACAGTAATCAGTGCAGTTTTATAGCACTTATCGCTGTATAAATGTGAATGGTCCCAAAAATGTGTCAAAAGTGTCCAATATGTCCACCGCAATGTCACGGTCACAATAAAAATCGCAGATCGCCGCCATTACTAGTGAAAAATAAATAAAAAAAAAGATGCCATAATTCTATTCCCCATTTTGTAGATGCTAGAACTTTTGCACAAACCGATCAAATCTGCTTATTGCAGTTTTTTTACACCAAAAATATGAAGAAGAATACGTATCGGTCTAAACTGAGAAAAAAAATTATATTTATTAAATCAAAAAGATAGTGGTTTTTTTTCAATTTTTTTTCAAAATTGTCGCTCTTCTTTTGTTTATAGCACAAAAAATAAAAACCGCAGAAGTGATCAAATACCACCAAAAGGGTGGGAAAAAAAGGGCGTCAAGTTTATTTGGGGGCCACAGCGCACGACCGCGCAATTGTCATTCAAAGTGCGACAGCGCTGAAAACTAAAAATTGGTCTGGGCAGGAAGGGGGTGAAAATGCCCTGTATTGAAGTGGTTAAATATTACATTTTAGCCAGTGTGTCACAAAAAGGAGTATAGGAGGTCACTTTAAAGAGAACTTCAAATCAATCTGTGTTCTCCTTTAGAGCCCCACTAGATCCCATGGGATTTTAACATTTGTCCGGGTTGAGATTAAGCTCCATTATTATTATACAAGATTTATATAGCACCAACAGTTTGCAGAGTGCATCACAAAGTACAGTAATACAGTTATGATACCATTCAACACCAGACGGTTAGAAGGGTTCCAATTCTGGGAGCTTACAAAACTAAAGAGAGAAGCAAGCAATACAAAAAAGTAGGACGCATGGGATGGGGGGGGGGGGGGGGGTGAGTTGAAATTAAATTAACAGTTGCTTGATAGAGATAGGATGGGCTTTCCTAAAGAAATTAATTTTCAGGGCTCATCTGAAGGTGGACAGAGTGGAAGACAGTGGATTAGATTGGGATAGGGAGTAGCAAAATAGCAAAGGCTCGGAAGAAATCCTAGAGAAGAGCACTGGAAAAGGTAATAAATGGGCTAGACAGCAGCGGGTTTGAGGAGAAGCAAAGAGTATGGTCCCAAGCCCCAACTTCTACCATTATGAAATACCAGAGCCTTTACTGTTCATTGAAATTCTGGCATTTGACAGCTAAATGACAAACATTGGACTTTATTTGTTGCCAAGAAAGGAGTCAAGAACACAGAGCTAGGAATATGATAAATTGTGGCTCCAGTAACCAATTACAAGACACCACAAGTTACCGGAAAAAACAGAGGTTCTAGTCTTTACGCACTCTACTAAAAAATGCATTTTTATAAATCTCTAATGCTATTGGAGATTCTTCTTCTGTTTGGTGAAACTGCTGTCACTGGGACAGTAAGTGAGGGGAAATTACTTGAATAGAACACAAGGTAACAGTAAAACTTGATAAGAGTTCTTATCCTTTCTCACTTTATTTGAAACACATTTTGGTTGGGCATAGACTTAGTCATGCTGAAGCATACTCAGGAAATATGTCCAATTGTTATACACAGGTGTATGCAAGTACCGGCATAAAGCCATGCACAGCTATTTATATCTATGGGTGGCTGTAAGCAAAACCTGAGCTTTCCTGGCAAGGAAAGATGATGTTGCATTTGACACAGTATGGCCCCTAATGTGCCCATGTGCATTAGGCACTAAAATGTAACAGTTGATACCTGTCAACTGCCTGATTTCACACCCTGAAAATATAGAAGATAGTGGGGAATTTGTGAGAGCAAGAAAGAATTGCTCCTCACAAACAGATTTTAACCACGAATGTAGTGTGGTCACTATATTAAAACAGGGCTAGAACAATTGTTTGATTGAGAGGGGTAGGAGATTGTCGGAAAGGAGGGATCGTAATAAACTTTTTGGCATTGGAATGAGTGGTGAGAAGGCCAAGCGCCCTCATTTTGTCACCACTTATTCCATGCATTACCAAGATATAGTAAAAATTGTTAAACAATGTCCCTCCATCCTTTATGCTGATCAAGCTTTATATGTTTGTAGCACCCTCTACCTTAGGTGCTAGAATAGGATTTTTGTGAGGTAAAACTGTCAGCTCAGGTAAATTTAGGCAGGCCTATGCTTCAGGCTAGGTCTGCTTGTTTTGATCTGGGGGCAGAGAGTGGTTAGTGTAGCAGTGGGTGTGGCCACATGTGCTCTAGTTCTAAGGCTCCCCGTCTCTAGGGAGATTGTTCTAGAGAAGGGGGCAGGGCCTGGGACTGGAGTGGCAGGCAGCTTGTGGAAAGCATTGCTGGCTGGGAGAAGTGGAGGATGGAGTACTAGACTAGCCCTACCCCTATCTGGGGGTGTGTGAGGCCCGGCGGAGGAGCCTGGGAGAGCTGTGAGGGAACTTAACCTTTACACGGTCATTGGTGACGTCCTCATCTGTTACACGATCAATAGATGACAAGTCCTGGATCAGAAGGCCTGGAGGCTGTCGAAACGTATATCCAGATAAATTTCTCCATCATGGACTCGGGGCAGGAAAAGGTTGGCGCGTGTAACACAGTGGAGTGCTGGGTGCGGACGCATGCCAGGGAGTCTGTGAGGTAACTTTGTCCATACACGGATGAAGTCCTCATCATTACACAGTCATTAATGAGGCGTCCTGGATCAGAAGAGACTGTGGGGAAGTGTGTCAAATCGATGTCGCCTGAGGGCGCAGGATTTGCAGGTCGAGCTATCTGGGATCAGTAGTCCAACACCAAGTACAAGCTGTTAAACTACTAGCAGGCCGCGGACCTAGTAACTACACAACCAATTACAGCCAGCAACTGGGATTATTCAGAGTGATCCCTTTCTGTCATAATGAAGATGATGGGACGGAATCTAATAGTTTTACATTGGAAGTTTTGTACAGGAGGAGAGAAGTCCTGGGAGAAATAGTCTGCATGGTAATGAAGCAGGGTCAAAGACTGAAAAATGTTAGACGTACATCAGTTTTTCAAGGCTAAACCAACTTATCTATGTTCACTAAATATGATGGCAAAGCAACATGTTCTATGGGCATCCCATATCCTCCTTACCCCATCCAAGTTGTAGCCTCCAATAAGCAAAAACAAAACAACGCAAATGACTGTTCATTGTTTCTGAGGTGATAGATGAAGGTCTGGATGCAGGGCAATGTGGTGGATGTTAGTTACTAGTAGCAACCAACCGCTACATATTGTTCTCCAATGGGGATGCAGTTTCTCGAGTAGGAGGATCCACTACTTTGGGATCAGTCCTTTCGCTCAGCCTTTTCATTTCACAAACTCTGGAATCCTCTCATATATGGCTGAATGTCACAGGATCATATCCATGTAGACAGTGTTGTAGACATAATAAGAGCAAAACAGTGACTTATTTCTCAACAGGTAGGGTGCATTCCCTCAAGAATTACATTAATTGCCATTCTAAGCATGAATATAAGGCCTGTCAGATGCAATATGTAGGATGCACAGTTGACTGAGGGTCAGGATATCTGAACACTAATAGCCAGATTCACAAATAGTTACGCCGGCGTATCAGTAGAAATACAGTTACTGAAACTCAATATTTTTTTGCAATAGCTGTCCATTAAAGCTGAAACCTATGCAAATATACTGATCACAATACACTATTAGCCAGATTTACAAAGAGTTATGCTGGCGTATCAGTAGATACGCAGACGTAACTCGGAATCTAAGCCGTCGTAAGTTTAAGTGTATGCTCAAACTGAGATACACTTAAACCTAGCTAAGATACGACAGCCTGCGCCGTCGTATCTTAGGGTGCAATTTTTCCGCTGGCCGCTAGGTGGCGCTTCCGTTGAGTTCGGCGTAGAATATGTAAATGACTAGATACGCCGATTCACGAACGTACGTGCGCCCGTCGCAGTAAAGATATGCCGTTCACGTAAGGCGTTTCAGGCGTAAAGTTATTCCAATAAATAACATTGGGTAGGCCAGCTAAGTATGGCCGTTCCCGCGTCGAAATTTGAAAATTTTACGCTGTTTGCGTAAGTCGTCCATGAATGGGGCTGGATGTAATTTACGTAACGTCGAAACCAATACGTCCTTGCGGCGTACTTTGGAGCAATGCACACTGGGATATGTACACGGACGGCGCATGCGCCGTTTGTAAAAAACGTCAATCACGTCGGGTCACCAATCATTTCCATAAAACACGCCCCCCATCCTCATTTGAATTAGGCGCGCTTACGCCAGCCCCATTTACGCTACGCCGCCGTAAGTTAGGAGGCAAGTGCTTTGTGAATACAGTACTTGCCTCTCTGACTTAAGGCGGCGTAGCGTAAATACGATACGCTACGCCGCCTTAAAGATGCGGCGCCCTACCTGAATCTGGCTATATGACGCTACATTGAATCGCAATGTCAAGAACACATCTAACATGTCTAAACATTTCAGATCAGTACATGCAGGAAATCTTGACCATTTCTCTTTTTTGGGGTTTAGAACAAATCAAGAGGCCTCCGAGAGGGAGTGACATTAATAGCACCCTACTCCAGAGAGAAGTGTGGTGGGTTTACACCCTAAATACCAGAATTCCCGTGGGGATGAACAATAAAATGGATCTAAATTTGTTTATGAAATTAATATATTCCTCTCTGGGATTCATATGGTTAATTTCATGTTTTGTGTTCTTTTGTCAATTTTAGAGTGCTTTTTCCTACCTTATTCTCCCACTGGTTATCTCATCTCATTTGGTCTGTTAACATGTGTTGATTAATCAATTTCATGATTGTCAATTAAGTGTTGTGCCGTCCCTTTTTCAAGGGGCTGTTTTGCTATAAGTTTGATTTTAATACTGATTTGTGCTATGAGGAAGGCCACGGCTCAAACGTGTTAGCATCATGTGGATCGTACACTGCTATTGTGCCAAAATAAATTTCTTTAAGTAGAAGCTTTGGGTTGTGGGTGATTCCTTTTACAGTGTGAAGTTAGGCAGGTGACAGGAATATATATTATAAATAATCAGATTATCGCTCTCTAAAATTTTAATCAGAAACAGCGTATACCAGAACTAGGAAGAGTTATCATTCTGCTCTAAAGTGATGCTATAGTTATAGGAGTCTGCAGAAATGAGTTGCCCCTTAATATCATATTGAGATGGTACTGTTGTGGTGAGATCTCCCTGCCATAATTGTCAGCTTTTTACCTGCCCACCTAACAGGGAGAAAAGGGCCCCTTGTGTTGTGCAAGGTGCGTAGGTTCGTGGAACAAAGCAAAAATATCTAACTAGTGGAGAAAAAAAACCAAAAAAAAAAAAACGGACATTTGGGTTAAAGTGCAACAATGACCAAATTAAAAAATGACATGTGTGATAGTCTGTCACTAACACAGCAGTCTTTGTTTTTCTGAATTCCCCATAGCAGTTTTATTTTTCAACTTTCTTTAACAGTCCAAACTATTTAGCAAAGGTGGCAGTAAGAGGGTTGAGACAAACCAGGTAACACGGAAAGCGGGTGCTTACTATGATCATCTATTATTTATGTAAAACCTTCATCCCAAAAATGGAGAAAAAACATTTTTTTTTGCCTAATAAGTGTTAGCTGGAGTTGGGCTTTACATCGTTGGTCACTAACGTAACGTCCATCCAACACCCTCCCTCTCCACTGATTGACAATACTGCTGTCCAAGGGTGGCTAGGTTTCTCCTCCATAGATGCAGTGGAGGAGTGAAGGAAGCCAGTAGTATTACTGATAAATCATTAAGTAAAATTAAAAGGAATAAAAAAGTCTGAAAAAAAAAATGCAGCCACCACAGCCAATGATTGGTATGCTACAATACAGTTGCAAGAAAAAGTATGTGAACCCTTTTGGAATGATATGGATTTTTGCACAAATTGGTCATACAATGTGATCTGATCTTCATCTAAGTCACGACAATCACAGTCTGCTTAAACTAATAACACACAAAGAATTTAATGTTACCATGTTTTTATTGAACACACTATGTAAACATTCACAGTGTGTGTGGAAAAAGTATGTGAACCCTTGGATTTAATAACTGGTTGAACCTCTTTTGGCAGCAATAACTTTCCCGTAGTTGCAGATCAGACGTGCACAACGGTCAGGAGTAATTCTTGACCATTCCTCTTTATAGAACTGTTTCAGTTCAGCAATATTCTTTGAATGTCTGATGTGAATCGCTTTCTTGAGGTCATGCCACAGCATTTTAATCGGGTTGAGGTCAGGACTCTGACTGGGCCACTCCAGAAGGCGTATTTTCTTCTGTTTAAGCCATTCTGTTGTTGATTTGCTTCTATGCTTTGGGTCGTTGTCCTGTTGCAACACCCATCTTCTGTTGAGCTTCAGCTGGTGGACAGATGGCCTTAAGCTCTCCTGCAAAATTTCTTGATAAACTTGGAAATTCATTTTTCCTTCGATGATTGCAATCCGTCCAGGCCCTGACACAGCAAAGCAGCCCCAAACCATGATGCCCCACCACCATACTTCACAGTTGGGATGAGGTTTTGATGTTGGTGTGATGTGCCTCTTTTTCTCCACACATAGTGTTGTGCGTTTCTTCCAAACAACTCAACTTTGGTTTCATCTGTCCACAGAATATTTTGCCAGTACTGCTGTGGCACAACCAGGTGCTCTTGTGCAAACTGTAAACGTGCAGCAATGTTTTTTTTGGACAGCAGTGGCATTGATTCGCTAACAGGGATGTTAGCATATGCCAGAGACGTTTTTAAATCTTTAAGCTGACACTCTAGGATTCTTCTTCACCTCATTGAGCAGTCTGCGCTGTGCTCTTGCAGTCATCTTTACAGGATGACCACTCATAGGGAGAGCAGCAGCAGTGCTGAACTTTCTCCATTTATAGACAATTTGTCTTACGGTGGACTGATAAACAGCAAGGCTTTTGGAGATACTTTTATAACCCTTTCCAGCTTTATGCAAGTCAACAATTCCTAATCGTAGGTCTTCTAAGAGCTCTTTTGTGCGAGGCATCATTCACATCAGGCAATGCTTCTTGTGAAAAGCAAACCCCAAAACTGGTGTGTTTTTTATAGGGCAGGGCAGCTGTAACAAACACCTCCAATCTCATTAATTGGACTTCAGTTGGCTGACAACTCACTCCAATTAGCTCTTGGAGATGTCATTAGTCTAGGGGTTCACATACTTTTTCCACCCAAACTGTGAATGTTTACATGGTGTGTTCAATAAAAACATGGTAACATTTAATTCTTTGTGTGTTATTAGTTTAAGCAGACTGTGATTGTCTATTGTTGTGACTTAGATGAAGATCAGATCACATTTTATTACCAATTTGTGCAGAAAACCATATCATTCCAAAAGGGTTTACATACTTTTTCTTGCAACTGTATATACAAATTTGTTTTGGGGGTTTAGCTATGCTTGAGCTCTATTACCTGCAGCATTGGGTATATACTGAAAATTCAGATGTGGATAGTACTGCCCCATAATACAGATGTGCAAATAAAAATCCAAAAAAGCAGATTACCATGCTAGAGGAAGCAGCATGTCTTCTTGTCCCATATCTTGTACATACTGTAACAAGGGTCTATATGGATGATAAACTATCAAACAACAGTCCTGAAAACAAGCAGAAATAAAAAAAAACACAGAAAAAAAAAGTTAAAACACTTTATTTAGCAAATTAATAATTAAAATTGTGGGACCATCTTAAAAGGAAACAGATTCTAACCAGTTTATCTAAACGATCTCTTGAAATAAAAAGTCCCTATTCTAGGTTAGTTTAAAAAAAGGTTCATCCATAAATAATCTATTTCAGAGTTAAATAAAAAAATGCAGCAAGCTACAGTATGTATTGCACTTCATACAGTCTGTGCTCTGCAATCATGTTATTATAATTCACACTCTTTTCAACGGTTTGAAAAGGGGCACAATCCCGCCTGTGATGGATGGTCCGTATGATCCCAAGCCCTTCCCTTTTCCCAATCACCTTGTCCTCATCCTTCTGACCTTCCCTTTCTTTCCTAGACTCCCCTATCGCTTCTCTAGCTCCCTACCCAGTAGACGACTCTTTAGCTTCATCTTGCTGCCTAACTTTCTTCTTTCTTCGTTTTCTGCTACTCTATCCTTGTTAGTTCGGTTGGGGCTTTACACTGCACCACCTTTTGGGTTCCTGGGGGCCTAGGGGTGTCACATAGTTATGGGGAGCCTCTCAGGGGCCCCTGGATCCTGACGGTAACATTAACTTAAATTTACTACTGTTGCATTTTTTCTACTTGTGTCACTTTATTCTTGCCCTTACCTGTTCCAACTTTAATGCTAGCCCCTGCGTGGGCAGAACTTTTTGCATTTAACCACTTGTTAAAACTGAATAAAAAAACAATTGAAACAGAAAAGGGGCACAATGGGGGCCTTTAATGTCAGTCCTTTCCACTATCCTCTTCTAGCTTCTCTGACAAAGGCGTATATACTTTCCATAGACATCTACTGGTCTGGCATTTCACATACACCCGTCAATCTGAGGAGGACCAAAAGAATTTGGCAGGTTGCAGAGATGAAAGAGGTAAATCATATTAAAAAGACTGAATTAATCCACAACCCCAACACATGTTTAAAGCATTTATTATTATTTAGAAACATTGGTATCCTCGTCTTAGTTCCGTTTATCAAATAATGACCACTAAACATACAATATATTGTCAAAAGTATTGTGACGCCTGCCTTTACATGCACATAAAATGAATGGCATCCCAGTCTTAGTCCCTAGGATTCAATATTGAGTTGGCCCACCCTTTGCAGCTATAACAGCTTCAACTCTTCTGGGAAGACGGTCCACAAGGTTTATGAGTGTGTCTATGGGAATATTTGACCATTCTTCCAGAAGCGAGGTCAGGCACTGATGATGGACTAGAAGGTCTGGCTCGCAGTCTCGGCTATAATTCATCCAAAAGATGTTCTAAATCGGTTTGGGTCAGGACTCTGTGCAGGGCAGTCAAGTTCCTCCTCTCCAAACTCGTTCATCCATGTCTTTATGGACCTTGCTTTGTGCACTGGTCCAAATCATTTGGTAGAGCGGAGATTATGGTGTGGGGTTGTTTTTCAGGGGTTGGGCTTGGCCCCTTAGCTCCAGTGAAGGGAAGTCTTAAGACGTCAGCATACCAAGACATTTTGGACAATTTCATGCTCACAACTTTGTGGGAACAATTTGGGGATGGTCCCTACCTGTTCCAACAATACGGTGCACCAGTGCATAAAGCAAGGTCCATAAAGACATGGATGAATGACTTTGGGGTGGAGAAACTTGACCGGCCTGCACAGAGTCCTGACCTCAACTCGATAGAACACCTTTGGGATGAATTACAGCAGAGACTGCGAATCAGGCATTCTCGTCAAACATCAGTGTCTGACCTCACAAATGCTCTTCTGGAAGAATGGTCAAACACCCCCATAGACACACTCCTAAACCTTGTGGACAGCCTTCCCAGAAGAGCTAAAGCTGTTATAGCTGCAAAGGGTAGGCCAACTCAATATTGAACCCTGTGGACCAAGACCAGGATGCCATTAAAGTTAAAGTGTTTGAAGAAAGAAAGAAAGAAAGAAAGAAAGAAAGAAAGAAAGAAAAATCCCGTTTCATTTAAAAGCATAAACAGCACAATGCTTGTGCTGTGTAATTTGGCTACCTGTGTACCTAAAATACCTGGATGATCCTGCCAGTTTCTGACCTCTCCCCTGTAAACTGACCACAGTTAATCATGGCTGCTGAGCCCTGACACCATGGTCAGTTTACGTGCCTCTGTCATCCGCAGCTCTGCTCTCTGCTCCCGTGTCCTCCTCCCTCCCTGTAACCTTGTCTGTGTGAACCGCCCCTCTCTTTGTAGCACCGCTCCGAGTAGTGCACACATTCATTACTGCACACAAGCACTGCAGCCCCACTGCTAGTCTAACCTGTACTATATACTGTATGCCTTTTTCTTACATTCTTCTTCTAAGTACCTTATTCTTTCTCCCCACGTGACCGCCTGTCGCTCTCTCACACTACAGAGGGAGGTCACGTTATGGCCCAGCAGACTTGAGAGAGAGAGAGAGCTCAGCCCCTCCCTCCCTAGTACATACACCGGTGGAAGAGAGCAATGGGCGGTTGCGTGACTGCTGATCGGGGAAAAGGAAGAAGTTATTTAGAAGAATTTTATAAAAGGGCATGCAGTATATAGTATAGGACTTACTAGCAGTGGGGTTGGTAGTGCTTGTGTGCACTGCCTTAACAACCCCTTTAATAGGCGTGTAAAGGCAGGCGTCCCAATACTTTTAACAATATAGTGTACATTATCGCAGTCACGATGGCAAACAACATTAAATACTAAAAATAGTAGTGTGATACATTTGCCTATATGTCTCAGTTTACTGCTCCCTGCTAGCCATGTCTGTAGAGGTAGAAAGGAATTTCATGTGTGATTCATTCCTCTGACAGGTTATTGAAGTGCTAATGTCCCCTCACTATTCTAAAGGTTAATTGTTGTGTAAAGAAGATCTGTGTTTACCCTTAAAAGATGTGTATTGTATCATCAGGCTAAATGATTAGAGAAGTAGTATGTTAATTATTCTGATTGCTTCAGTGTATTAATTAACTCCCCTGATGTCTTTATCTAAAGAAATGTGTCTGCATGGTCGGCTCCGACTTGTCTCCTATAATCTGTATGGGAAACCCCACTGTGTGAGGGGGGCGTTCCTAACAGGCTGTAACCACATATAAGCTGAGTTTTTGTGTCAATAAAGTGTCTTGGTTCCAGCATCCAGTCTTGACTCATGTGTGGGGAATCCTGTGATGTTCTTGTATGGAGAGGAGGGAATGCTTGACGGGGATATCATACCGATACCGTCACAATTGGTTGGTAGCAGTGGGATTTTCCCTTCTACTCTCCTTTACACCCGGATTCCAAGCAGACACTGGAAGAACTACTGGAAGTTCGTGGAAGGATTGCTAGCAACAAAACCAAGCGGGTCATCATAGCAGAATCAATGGAGCTAGACCAGGAGGACGGGATTGCAGCAACGCCAGCAGTACAAGAGATGGAGACACCAGGGATTCAGGAGGAGGAATCGCCAGCCAACAAGCTAATGAGAGAGAATCTAGCGTGGTTCGGCCCGAACCCAACGCCGGATGTGGTGCTGAAAGTGATGGACCTGTTAGTAAACGCAGAGCTACAGAAGGCTAAACAAATAAGAGACGCAGAGCTACAGAAGGATAAAGAAATAAGAGACGCAGAACTACAGAAGGATAAACAAATAAGAGACGCAGAGCTACAGTTAAAACTGGCAGCAGTCCAACCAGCAGCCGCACATTCTCCAAACAGTGAGTACAGCACAGCAGACGCAAGGAAGATTCCGTTTAGCGCTTTTAAAGCTTTTGATGAAAAGGACTGTGAGATTGATAACTTCCTGGCGGATTTTGAGCGACAATGTAACCTACACCGAATAGCTAGAGGAGAGTGGGTTGCAATATTGTCAGGCAAACTGTCAGGCAAAGCTTCTGATGCTTTCCGGACCGTGCCAGATCAGGATATCCATAGCTACGCCCGGGTTAAAGAAGCGCTCCTGGCTCGTTATGCAGTAACCCCAGAGTCCCACCGACAGAAGTTCAGGGACTCACGCAAAACCACGAAAGACTCTTATGCGGAATGGGCATGCCAGTTGTCCCTGTCGGCCTCTAACTGGGCTAACAGCAGCCAGGCCACCACCGCAGAGGACATTTTGCAACTAATGCTCCTGGAGCAATTTTACAATCACATCCAGACGGACGTCAAGGATTGGGTGAGAGATCGCAGGCCCATGACTCTACCAGAGGCCGCAAAGTTGGCGGATGAATATGCGGATACTCGCAAGACAAACCAGGTCACACCACGGGTACAACCCCCACAACCAACGGCGCCCTCACACCCACCAGCCGCTAGATACCAACCGCCTAACAGACCGATGACATATAGCCCTCGCTACCCACGCCAGGAGGACAACGAACAACGCTGCTTCCGGTGCAAACAGTTGGGTCACTTCAAGCAGAATTGCCCCATGAATGACAACACCAGGTCAAATTGGTCTCAACCTGGGTACCGCCCACCAGCAGCAGCCCATTGTGTAGACTCAGCTTGGGATCCCCAGGAGCTGGGTCAGGAAGAACCATTGGGCACCCCTTACGAAGCCCTCATGGTACAATCTGTTATTACGGACAACAGGGAACACCATTGTCAGCTGGTCATGGGTGACAGCCATGAGCCGGAGGGGCCTTGGAGGGAGCTGGGCAGAAAGAGGCACCGCCAGCTACCCTCCAAGAAGAAGAGGTCCTGGAAGTCATATAACCAGCGGACCTGGGAGGAGAAGAAGCGACTGGAGGAGATGGAATCGCAGCGGGCGCCCCAGATGCGGGCCGAGATGTTCGCCAAGGGCCCACCGGTGGCCCCTTACACCACCACCCAGTTCCTGATGATGAAGGACCACGTGGAAAGCCTGCAGGACATGAGCAAGCAGGATCTGATCCGTGAGTACATAGAGCTGGAGGAGTGCATAAGCCGCATGGAGGAGGAGAACAACCACCTGAGGTCACAGCGGGCTGACCCCCCAGGCTCCATGAACTGGAGATGGAGCTGGAGAAGCTCAAAGAGGAGAACCGGCGGCTGCGGAGGGAGCAGGGGGTGGCTGACCTTATGGGGCTCTGAGTCCCCTCTCTCCCCCCCCCCCCGGACTCTGAACACCAGTGCTACAGCACTTCAACAAATATAACTTTTTCTTTTTATGAATCTCCTGTGATTGTCACTTCAGAGCCATAACCTGCCCCCTCCCATAGCGGGACACCTAGACGGCGGCGCACAGACCCATTCGCTGTCTTCACACTGACTTCTGGTGACTTTGCAGATCGCACAAAGACTTGGGGACTGACCGGCGTGTGATCTGACGACCCGGTGACATACCTGAGTCTGAAGCAGTTGCCAAGGGAGGTCAGTCACGCCAAACGGAGTTAACCTCGGACTAAAAGCTCTGAACCCGTCAACCCTACTGGACCAGGGAAGGTCCAACCGGATTTGCCGGAGCAGGGAGCAAAAGGGGGGCCATTGTGATACATTTGCCTATATGTCTCAGTTTACTGCTCCCTGCTAGCCATGTCTGTAGAGGTAGAAAGGAATTTCATGTGTGATTCATTCCTCTGACAGGTTATTGAAGTGCTAATGTCCCCTCACTATTCTAAAGGTTAATTGTTGTGTAAAGAAGATCTGTGTTTACCCTTAAAAGATGTGTATTGTATCATCAGGCTAAATGATTAGAGAAGTAGTATGTTAATTATTCTGATTGCTTCAGTGTATTAATTAACTCCCCTGATGTCTTTATCTAAAGAAATGTGTCTGCATGGTCGGCTCCGACTTGTCTCCTATAATCTGTATGGGAAACCCCACTGTGTGAGGGGGGCGTTCCTAACAGGCTGTAACCACATATAAGCTGAGTTTTTGTGTCAATAAAGTGTCTTGGTTCCAGCATCCAGTCTTGACTCATGTGTGGGGAATCCTGTGATGTTCTTGTATGGAGAGGAGGGAATGCTTGACGGGGATATCATACCGATACCGTCACAAGTAGGAACTACTAAAAATTACTTTTTACCAGATACATAAAACAGAAAAAAAGTATTGATAAGGGATTCTCTACCAAAAATCTATGTTTTAATATATATTAAACACGTTAAAACACCTTAGGTTTTGATGGCGTTGTGTCAAATATACTCTGAGCTTTGACAAAGCAAGCAAAGAGGCAATTCTTTATTTCTGGATGATTACAATGGAGAAAGCCACCGTCATAGAAACCTCAGATATCTCAGTACACAAACTGCATTACTTACCATTAATTCTAACAGATAGAACTCACATTCCAGTATCTATTAAAACATAAAAGCACTGTATCAAAAAAGGATGGGGTGATTATGCAAACATGAAAAATAAAACATCATGCACACGGGTAGCTTCCTGAAGTTCTAAAGATAGAAAATAAATAATCTTTAAACCGTTTTATTGAAAAGATGCGTAGTAATAAGCTAGGATAAAATGGACAAATCTGGACATTTGATGTTAAAAAAAAGTGAGCAGGAGGGCTCTTTATTGCAGATGAGAAATGCAATGTCTCTTCTGCAATAAAATAAATGTACCTGCCTGTATGCACTTATCTGTAGAAAGTACACTGAGCTGTGCGCTCAGAATGACTGCCTGTGTGCTGGAATGACTTCTCTCACGCGCATGCGCAGGAGCGACATTATCCCGCAGCAGCCAACTAAACTGGCTGAAGACCAACACCCAAAAGTAGCTGAGGAGAACTGTTGAAGCAGAGGTAAGTACTGGGTCTTTAGTTCTGCTTTAAGTGACACAAACTGAGGGGATCAAGTGTGGCAATAATTGGGAAAAGCTAGTGTGATGGCTAGGACTCTATATGGTATTTAGAACAGACAGAAAAAATAATTACTGGCAGCATCTACTTACATGGTTCATCCTATAAGGAAACTCCTTTGGGAATGCATAAGAAAACCTAGTTTTTACTGTAAAAAAAAAGAAAAAAAATTCACCCACTATATCAGACTACAACCCACTGCCATCTGCACAAACACAAACATGCTCTCAAGTGAAAAAAAATGTTTTTCTCACACATGTAAATATAAAACAGTTATATATAAAAAAAAAAGTGATCCAGCCTGCCAGAAACTACTGTATGCATGTTCGATATACTATTGATAACTTATACACCCCCCCCCCCCCTAGAGTTTTCTGCAGACGGCCTCTAGTGAAGGAACCTTCTGAGTCTCTCTCATAGCTTTGCTTTCTGCATGTGCAGCGTAGTGATGACATCACTGCTACCTAAAAACTATGTTTGTAGATGCATTAAGTGCACCAAAGTAAAGTTTGGTATCCTTTGTACCTATTGAAGAGTATACTTTAATGAACACTTTTGTGCCTGGGATTTAGCTTTAAATATACTTATCAGTTACATTTTTCTTGTTTTAAGTAAAAAAATAAAAATAAAATACTTACATACAGAAGTAGCAGCAGAGATTAACCTTGTATTCGATACAACACCAAACTCCTAGAAGGCAGAATCATTTTGTTTAATGCTAAATTTAAATGGTATATTAATAAGAAGAACAGCCCCTTTAAACTGCCCAAATAAAACACGATAGGCACAGTAAGCATATTCATAGTAATTTCATTTCTATTATGGTATGTTTTATTTAATGTTCAAAATCTACGTGAAAAATTCTATGGTGCTTTCCCCATTTTAGCACTACGACTGTGGATTATATATTATGTATTTTAAGTAATTAAAATGAACCTGTGGCTGGTTCTTGGTTCCCAAAAATGGTTCCAAATTCTGCATGCTCATATCTTTAGATGATATTTACTGTGTGTCTGTTCTACTAATCAACAACCATGTGTTTTTCCTACAATTTCCTCCTTACCTCTACTTTGGATGCCAAAAACACACATGTTGGTGCCATTAACACAGGGTCTATACTTTTCAGTGAATACCTAATAAAGAGAAGAAGAAAAAAAAAAAAAAAAAACTCAAATCATGACATTTGTGACAAACTAGTATATCAATCTTTAAGCAAACTGTACATTGTTCAGTTGTATTATGGGCATACATTCCAGAGATAAATCAATAATTCTACCCCTTTACAAATCACTGGTTTGACCTCTTTTTTTAATATGCAGTTCAGTTTTGGTCAATTCTTTAGGAAAGATGTTGTTGAATTAGAAAGAATTCAGCAAAGGGAAACAAAATGAATAAGAAGGATGGAGGACCTCACCTTTGAAGATTGATTACATAAATTACAGCTATTCACTCTGGAGAAGTGGTACTTAAAGCGGAGCTCCACCCTAAAGTGGAACTCCCGCTGATCGGAACCCCCCCCCCCCTCTCCGGTGTCACATTTGACACCTTTTTAGGGAGGAGGGGGGTGCAGATACCTGTCTAAAGACAGGTATTTGCACCCACTTCCGGCCACACAGTCTCGGGCAGACTGCGGGCATGACGTCACCTCCACTCCCCCCGTTGTGTTCTGGGAACACTCGGCTCCCAGTACACAGCGGGAGCCAATCAGCAGGCGTAGCAAGACTCGCGCATGCGCCGTAGGGAAACGGGCAGTGAAGCCGGAGCGCTTCACTTTCTGGTTCCCTCACTGAGGATGGCGGGGGGGGGGGCAGCAGAGTGACGAGCGATCGCTCGTCCTCTGCTGCGGACGGCGATGGACTCCAGGACAGGTAAGTGTCCTAATATTAAAAGTCAGCAGCTGCAGTATTTGTAGCTGCTGACTTTTAATATTTTTTTTTTCAGCGGAGCTCCGCTTTAAGAGGCGATAGGATTACAATAAACAAGTTTATGAAAGGTGACATCAGTAATTGTAAAACTGTTTACAATGTAGGGTTACTAGAATGAAGATTTAACCTTTGATTATAGAAAGGGTTCTTTACTGTTAGAACAGTATGTGGAATGCTCTCCCCAGGAAGTGGTTCTAGCTGACAGCATACACAACTTTTCGATGTCTCTCTCAAGAAGCGAAACATACAGGGCTAGGGGAGTTGTTAAAGAATAAACATCACACACACACACACAAATCTCTTATTTTTTTAAAGCCCTATAAAACTATGGGCCAGATTCACGTAGGAACAGTGTCGTATTTTACGTCGTTTACGTATATCGTACGTGAATGGGGCTGGGCGTAGGTTACGTTCACGTCAAAAGCATTGAGCCGTCGTATCTTAGGGAGTATATGCGACGTGACTGAGCATGCGCGCGCATGCGCCGTTCTTACAGCCATGCATTTACATGGGGTCACGACTCATTTTAATACAACACGCCCACTACCTGCCTACTTTGAATTAGGCGGGCTTACGCCGGCCTGTTTACGTTATGCTGGCGTAAATATGGGAGAAAGTGCTTTGTGAATACTCAGCTTGCCTCTCAATGTTACGTCGGCGTAACGCATATGAGATGCGCTACGCCGGCTCAAAGATGCACCGATGTACCTGAATCTGGCCCATAGTATGTAAACATGTTTTTCGTTTATATTCTGTTAAAGTAAATACAATTGGAAACTAAACAAGCCACCAGCCCATGTACAGTACTATAAAAACATAAAAAGAAGCACAAATGTGAGCCGTAATATAAAACAAACATAATTTTATCAATACCAATCTGATGTTAAAGAGAGCTCGACCTGCAAGGGCCTGCCTGATTGCATACAAATTGAAACTCTTAAGGTTTGACCTCATTTTATACGGTTTTGGTAAATCTAAACACAAAAATCTGCAGAAAATCTAATAGTGTGTATGGGGCTTTAGACTTCAAAGCTATCCTTAGGCCACCCTTAGATATTTGGCTGTACATGGTACATTTACTGCTACCCAAGTCAAGATTAAAGGAGAAGTTTTGCTTTTACAAAAAATAATAATAAATGCACATCTTTTTGAAGGTAAAAAATGTGCATTTATGTATTTTTTTTTTTTTTTTTTTTTAGGCATTGCACTTGGATCCTGCAGACCCTCCGTACACTGTCTGCCCATACCTTTGATACATTGACTAGAAGATCAATTAACTACAGGAACGCTCACCACTGCCCTCGCAGTTCATTGAGGACTACAAGCCAATGGTAGATGTAATTAATTTATTCACAGAACTCTGTTTTTAAATTCTGGCAGAGGGTGCCGGGAATAGATCCCCCACTCGCGGTCACAGGGAGGGGGGAGAGGGGGCAGAAGCTGGAACATGTTTAGATGTTCCACCCTAAATACATGTGAAACACGTAACATGTTAAAAAAATGAACTTATTCTTTAAGGTTTACCCCCAACCTTTCAATCAGCATGCTATTGGGCAGTAGGAGCTCTGGAATCTGACAGCTGAAAGATAAGGGCGTGACTTAATATCAGGAATGGGTGGGGCACAAAGCCAGAAATAGAGGCCCCATGTACAGTATAGGCTCAGTCTAGGATTCGGACACTGCACAAGGACACAAAGATCAATTTGATGACCCACATGTACAACAACAACAAGGTGCCATCACTTTAACACTGTGGTTACTTGTTGACTTTAACACTAAAGTTAAATGTTATCACCTACAAATTTCCTGCAATCAGCATAGATTTCACTGGGTTATCACATAAAGCTCACCCATGATTGGCTGCCCTATTTTGAGAAAGCGCTCTACATACATATGTGTTTTTAAACACAGCTGTTGTCACCAGTAACCTACTTAAAATACCATTATTTCCTTAGTTGTTACCTGCATCCTTCTCATACAGTGTCATTTTACTTACTAACCCATTCCAAGGCCATAAATTAGAAGAATGTCAGCAAATGTTACTAACAACAGAACTCCACAGTTTTTTCACCAATGACATGTTTTTTATTCATGTCATTTTTATAAGACACCAGATGGGTATACATTTTGTTCTTTGCCTTGTTTAACTTTGATCAGTTATCCCTACAGAGATAGATCACTTGCCATGAGCAACAAGAGGCATAGCTTACAAGCAAAGTGATTTTGTACTTGATGAATCAGTAAAGTGCAGACTACCCCCTAGTTGGCTGCAAATTAAAGCAGATGGACAGCAGATAAGCAGGAAACAGAAGTGCAAGTGAGAAACAACTATGCCTTAGAACTTACCTTGCATAGAATCTTTTAAAATAAACAGTGGCAGTAGCTATAACTTGTTGTCTTAATTTAAGGTGTTCCCCAAAAGCTTGGATCACTGCAAAAAAATAAATGGCAATATAAGTAATTTGCAAAAAAAGGTATGTTAGTCACGTCACTATCCAAGAAGGCACAACAGCGCCTATTTATATTTTCTCTGCCTCCTTAAAAAAGCCAGTCTCCTGTCACCCATCCTTACGACATTCTATAGGGCAGGGTTTCTCAACTCCGGTCCTCAAGGCACCCCAACAGGCCATGTTTTCAGGATTTCACTAATCAAATCACCTTTGAAAATTAACAGAAAATTAACAGAAAATTAACGGAAAGCCTGAAAACATGACCTGTTGGGGCGCTTTGAGGACTGGAGTTGAGAAACACTGCAATAGGGGAACCATTGAGAGCATGCTGACCAGCCGCATCATTGTCTGGTAAGGGTACTGCAGTTCTGCTGACCGCAAAGACCCTGCAGCATCTAGTGAAGATGACTGAAAAGATTATTGGCGTCTCTCTCCCCTCCATCCTGGACAATTTACATACACAATGCTCCAGAAAAGCTGATAGCATTGTGAAGGATCCTACCCATCCCTCCCACAGTCTCTTCCAGTTTTTGCCATCAGGTAGAAGGTACCAGAGTATCAAAACCATGACCATCAGACTGCTTAACCGTTTCTTCCCCCAGGATGTGAGAGCCCTCAACTCCAATCCTCTTTGAAACCGCTTCTACAACCTCCTTTTTACTCTTGAATATGCACTAGACACGTTTATAAACACTTGCTGCTACAAATACACAGTATAGGTACAGTTACCAGATGTGTATAGGTTTTGTTTTTTTAGTTCTTCGCTGCGTTTTATTCTTTGTATATTTATAATTTTGTTTAATTTGTATGCAGCACCTTGGCCCTGCGAGATATGACATTTCGTTCTACCGTATGTCCTCGTGTAGTAAAATGACAAGCTTGACTTGACTATGAGAGCGCTCAACAGCACTTCACCATTTGTATGAAAACTACAAGCCGTTAGTCGCAATAGCTGACGATAATTGTAGTCCATTTATTCACAGGAAACCGTGAATGAATGACGTGGCTGTGTGGGCGAAACCGTGCGCAGCTGTGCAGTTTTAAAAACGTGACAGCGGGTGCGGGGAGAAGATACCCCACCCGACCTCGAGAGAGGGGGGGTGTGAGTGAGGTAGATGGTTAATTGGGGGGTGCATGCTGAACGTGTTAAACCCTAAATACAGGTGTAACATGTTCAGAAAGGTGAACTTAGACTTTGAAGGCATAGTTCACCATTATCAAAAATTGCCTATGCAGATGGGGGGAATCTTTAGATAAAAACAGCTGTGCAACTTTGACCAAAATAACGCCCTTGATTTAGGTATTTATCTATCTCATAAAGCCTAACTGGAAAACTCAAAGGATACTGCGAAGGACGTAACTAAGAGGCCCAACTGTTACATTTCATCTTCATCATTACAGGAGCAAGTCCTTTCATGTGTTTTTTCCCTTTCCTGATGCAGTGGCTCTGAGCTCAACATTGGATACCTCATTCCTGTGATGGTGAAGGTGAACAGTAAGAGCTGGGCCTCTCTTAGCAACATCCTGGAAGTTTTCCAGTCAGGTTTCATGAGGCACCTAAATGGACACTGGGAAGGGCACTTATTAAAATTTTGGTCAAACCTGCACAGGTTTGTTATTATCTGCAGACACCTTGTATCTGTATAGGCATTTTCTTTTGGTAAAGGCGAACCAACCATTTAAAAGCTGAATTCTGGGGTGACCAATAAAATTAAACTCTCCCCCCTCCCCAATTCATATACAAAATATAATGCTAATTTATAATGCTAATAGTGTCAAAAGTGTCCGATATGTCCACCGCAACGTCACGATAAAAAAAAAAAAAAAAAAAAAGCCATAAATCTATCCCCCATTTTGTAGACGCTATAGCTTTTGTGCAAACCAATCAATATACACTTATTTCGATCTTTTTAACAAAAAATACGTAGAATACATATCGACCTAAACTGAGGGATTTTTTTTGGGGGGGGGGATATTTATTATAGCAAAAAGAAAAAAAAACAATATTTTTTTATCAAACTTCTATCACTCTTCTTTTGTTTATAGTGCATAAAACCGCAGAGGTGATCAAATACCACCAAAAGAGAGCGATTTGTGGTGGAAAAAAAATCATACAAATTTAATTTGGGTACAGTGTTGTATGACTGCGCAATTGTCATTCAAAGTGTGACAGTGCTGAAAACGAAAAATTGGCCTGTGCAGGAAGGGGGTGAAAATGCCCAGTATTGAAGTGGTTAAACATAAATGAGTGCAAAAAAGTAGCTGTTCATCCAGGCAGACCTCTTGTCTGCTAAAAATTTCCTGTGCTTTCTGCCTCCTTTCTGTTATCAGCACTGCCACCTGCTATCTCCAGAGCACTCCCTCTGTTATGGAGAAGAGGTGTTATGTAGACCCAATACACTCTCTAGGGTGAGAACGCTGCTCCGTACAATTATCACTGTAGGACAAGAAGTGTGTTTATACAAAAATGACTAGCTTATATAAAGGGAAAATGCAAGCAAAAAGTAAAATTAATACAGCTACCACATCTAAGGACAGGTAAGCTGCAATACTATCATGTTTTGTTTTTGTCTTTAGATTCGCTTTGACCCTAGGTTTCATAGGAGCTCTTCCTCCCTCCAGTGCTGGCCCTCAATATCATCACATACTATGCAGGACAAACAATTATCAGTGATCCTGTATTGCATGCAATGAGAAGAGCAGAAATGCAACTGGAGAAAAAGAAGAGCAGCGTCTGTGGACTGGTCATCACTACAAGAACCAGTGGTGATGAAGACTGCAGGACCATGGAATTAAAGTGGTTGTAAGAGAACTACATATATATATATATATATATATATATATATATATATATATATATATATATATATATATATATATTTTTTACAAATAGCTACGACCAACCTGTACTAGGGTCTCCCATCAGAGTTCCTGGCTCTTCCTCTCTTGCTGGTGTCCCTAATAGGAAGACAATTGTGTGGGCTTGCTCCCAGCCCCTTGTGCGTGTCCAGTGACACAGACAGCTGGACTTGGCCATGCCCCCCACCCTCCTCACAGGAGTTGACTGACAGAATTGGGAGCCAATGGCTGCCACTGCTATTGATCTGCCCCGGGAGGAGGGACAGAGCCAGGAGAGCCACAAATTTCATAGAATGCATTAAGGTAAAAATACCTTGGGGCTTTAGAACCACTTTAAGGAGAGTTATCTATTAAATCCTGCATCTGCTGGTAGGAGAATAATATATATATCACACACACACACACACACGTACGTACACACACACACACACATATGTATTCCAATTAATTTTGTGGCTGCTTCTGTTGTGTTAAACATAATATCCATCATTTCTATTACCGTATAAGACGACTTTTGGCATGTAAAAAAAATGCCTTAAAACTCGGGGGTCGTCTTACACGCCGGGTACCTGTGTGTTCAGGCTGCGGGCATCCATTATTCAAAAGATGCGCTCCTCCATGCTGTTCCGTGATAGGCGGAACACTCATTTTCCCAGCAGAGCCTCTGTTTCAGTGTTCCGCCTATCACGGATGCCTTCTCATCCTCGGTCTGGGACGAGAGGACATCTGTGATAGGCGGAACACTGAACAGAGGCTCTGCTGGGAAAAAGAATGTTCCGCCTATCACGATCACGGTCAGCAATGGAACAGTGGGGCACGTGTAATGGCACAGCGGGGCACGTGTAATGTAATGGGCACAGTGGGGCATGTAATGTAATGGGCACAGTGAGATTTGAGAAAAGCTGAAAAAAGCCTGTTTCTGTCAGCGGTTGTTCCTGTCAACGGTTGTTCTGGCTACCCCTCAGCTTCCAGACAGACTAGTAGGATGGGGGGGTCGTCTTATACGGTGAGTATATCCCAAAACCAAAATTTTAGCTGGACAAATAGGGGGTTGTCTTATACGCCCAGTTGTCTTATAAGCCGGCAAATACCATTTCTTCTGCAGTCTGAGTGGACAATATTGGAACAGGTACAAGAATAGTCTACAACTAAAAAATAAAATAAAAAATTCCAAAAAAATGGCTGCTTGTGAATATCCTTCTCAACATCCCTTCATTCCATTACTTCAACAGCTTACTGTAACAGTGCCTCCCACTGCCTCACCATATCTGCACCCTCTGGATTCAGTTACACTTGTATTAAATCTAACATGTTTATGATAGACACATACTGCTTACCGTTTGTGAAAAATATCTGCAGCTTCCAATACTCTTCTTCTGTTAGGAATTTAAGGTCTTTTTGGCGCTCCTTTAATAAATCCTGTTTATCCAAAATCCATTGTAAACTACAGAAAAAACACACAAAGCTGCATTATATTTGGGATGTATATTATGGCTAGAGGAAAGCATCTTCTGCTCACATTGTCATGTTAGCATTATGCTTGCTGATAAATTGTTTGCAAGGCAAGGGGGCACAGCATAACACATTGGGTTCTTAAAGGCGATTTTATTTGTCATACTTATAAGTGAATAGATACATTCCATGTCATACAGAGCTTATAGACAAATCACAGTCAAATCATTGGAATGTGTTAGCAAAAGATTACGTTATGAAGGAGTAAAGCATTACACAGCCAGATTAAGGCTGGGTTTACATATGTGCAAATTGGATGCGTTTTAACCGTGAATGTGACCGGCTCTCGATGGTGCCGGTTCACACATGTCCAGAGCACCCGCAGTACGGTTTTGAAAAGGGTCTTGTGCGTTTTTGGGTCAGGTTCAGGCAATAATTTGCACCTGAACCGGTGAACAGAAAATGCACTGGACTCCTGACTGCAAACCCAGCCTTAGTGTAGCTGTTTGGAGTGACAGTGTTCTTAGTTGTATGACATCTATATATGTATAAAATACAATACAAGGAAAACAATACTATGCAGTAGTAAAAACTGAAAATTAGATTTCTCGCATGAAGCAGATCCCCTGCATTACTACTATGTTCCTAGTCTCATAAGCCCAGTAGGGAACCTTAAGTCAAAGTATTGGTTATGGAAGGATGGGGGCGCTTTTTTTTATTATTTTAATTGTTTTACACTGTCCCTTTCATATTTTAATCACTTTTATTCCTATTACAAGGAATGTAAAAATCCCTTGTAATATAAATAAGGATGACAGGTCGTCTTTATGTATCAAGGACCACAAATCTCTCACTTCAGCAGGAGTAACTTTTGAGGCTCTCAGCCTCGAATGACTCACTGATTATTGGTACAGTGCTGAGAATATAGGACAACTGGGCATGTGCAGAGCAGGAGGAGACAGTATATTACTGGATTTAAAAATATAGGCACTTATTTTTAATGTTTTATATAGCTATACCTGCAAAAGGGACCAGCCTTAAGTGATCTAGCAGGACTTCATTTTTCGACTAATGTTCCACTTTACTTTTAGTGCACACAAACATAATAAACTACCAAATTCTTTGGTAAGATATAATAAATCAGGTTGTGTAAATATATACAGTGCATCCGGAAAATAGTCACAGCGCCTCACTTTTCCACATTTTGTTGTTACAGCAATAATCTAAAAATGGCTTAAATTCATTATTTTCTACAAACATTACCCCATAATAACATGAAAGAAATTAGTTTGAAATCTTTGCAAATTACAAATAATAAAAAAAAAAATCCCTTTGTTCAAAACTTTGTTAAAGCACCTTTGCCACCAATTACAGCCCCAAGTCTTAGGAGTATGATGCTACAAGCTTGGCACAACTATTTTTGGTCAGTTTCTCTCATTCTCCTTTGCAGGATCTCTCAAACTCCATCAGGTTGGATGGGGAGTGTCGGTGCACAGACATTTTCGGATCTCTCCAGAGATGTTCAATCGGGTTCAAGTCTGGGCTCTGACTGGGCCACTCACAGTTGTCCCGTAGCCACTCCTTTGTTATCTTGGCTGTGTGCTTGGGGTTGTTGGCTTGTTAGAAGATGAACCTTTGCCCCAGCCTGAGGGCCACAGCGCTCTGGAGCAGGTTTTTCACCAGGGAGGTCTCTGTACATTGCGGCATTCATCTTTTCCTTGATACTGACTAGTTTCCCAGTTCCTGACGCTAAAAAACATCCCCACAGCATGATGCTGCCACCACCATGCTTAATTGTAGGGATGTATTGGACTGTGCGAATTGTAGCCTCAGTTTCCTGTTCAGGAGTGAAACCCAGTGTGATCTTCTTCTGCTGTAGCCCATCTGCTTCAAGGTTTGATGTGTTGTGCGTTCAGAAATGGTATTCTGCATACCTTGGTTGTAACGAGTGGTTATTTGAGTTACTGTTGCCTTTCTATCATCTCAAACCAGTCTGCCCATCCTCCTCTGAAATCAACAAGGCATTTTCATCAACACAACTGCCACTCACTGGATATTTTCTCTTTTTTGGACCATTCTCTGTAAACCCTAGAGATGGATCTGCGTGAAAATCCCAGTTGATCAGAAAATACTCAGACCAGCCCGTCTGGCATCAACAATCATGCCACGTTCAAAGTCACTTAAATCCCCCTTCTACATTCTGATGCTCAGTTAGAACTACAGCAAGTCGTCTTAACCATGTCTAGATGCATAAATCCATTGAGTTGCTGCCATGTGATCGGCTGATTAGCAATTTGTGTTACCAAGCAATTGAACAGGTGTACCTACTAAAGGGTTCAGTAAATGTGTGTGTGAATATATATATATATATATATATATATATATATATATATATATATATATATATATATATATATATATATTATTTATATTATTGTTTAATCCTGCTGGTGCTGATAAATGAAGAAAGAATTCTTCTTCCTTCTCACAGCAGCTTCTCTCCCAGACTCTCCACCGCTGGGCCGCAGATATTTTATAGAGATGGCCAGTAGAGCTACACGATTAAAGGGTCACTAAAGGAAAAAACATTTTTTGGCTGAAATGACTGTTTACAGGAGACATAAAAGTTAACTGATTCCTTTTAAAAATGATTACAAATAGATAAAAAATCAACCATATAATGTGCCTGTAGGTTAGTTTCACTTTTAAACTGTTTTCATGTTCCTGTGAACTAGAGAGAGACACAGAACAAAAACAAACAAATCTAGGGCAGTGTTTTGTTTTTAAAATGAATCTGATTGGTTCTGTTAAGTTTTAGACACACAGTAATGACAGCTTAGACGTACAGTGAAAAGCTCCCAGTACCATGGTTATAAGGAAACAGGCAACCAGGAAGTGTGGAGATCACAGCAGAATTACAGCTACTTCAAAGCAAAAACGAACAATGAGGACATGAAACCAGGACTGCAGTAAGGTAAAGGAAGCTATTTAGCTAAAAAATAAATTCCTTTAGTGATCCTTTAATGGTTACAAAATCACAATCTCGATTCAGCCCCCCACACGATCTCTATTCAGCATTTACACAGTTCATTCATGTAAGTGCAGAGATGTTCTCTACTCAATCAGAGCGGTCAAAGAAAAGGAAAAAAAAAAAAAAAAACAGCAAATGTTTATCAACATTGTCAGCGCTGGGTGAAAACTATAAACAAAATATCTTTTAGTTCTTTTAAATCAAAGGAACAAACTTCAGTTTGTAAATCAAGTCAGTTTAACCACTTAAAGTGGAGTTCCATCTATCTAAAAGCCAGCAGCTACAAAAAGTGTAGCTGCTGACTTTTATTAAACCTACACACTCACGGGCCATCGATGTGGGCGGCTGGGCGCACAACGCCTTTGCTCCTCTGCAGTGTCGACATTGTAACTTCACAGCCAGGTTCGCAGTGCGCATGCATGAGCCGCGCTATGCGTTGTGAATGGCCGGGCAATCTTCTGGGACCTGTAACGTGTCCAGAAGATTGCAGGGAGAGATGAACTTCACTCTGGTGCCGCTGCAATCCCCCCCCCAAAAAAAATAACATGCCAAATGTGACATGGCCAGGGGTCACCAGTACTTAAAGCGGAACTTCCATTTTTGGGTGGAACTCCACTTTAAAGATTAAACCTTTTTCTGATTCTTGTTTACAATTTAAAAATCAGTATTTTCTGCTAGAGAATTAATTAGAACCCCCAAACATATATGTATATATATTAGCAGAGAGCCCAGTGAATAAAATGGTGGCTGTTGCAATATTTTCGGTCACATGGCATTTCTGCAGCGGTCTTTCAAATGCAATTTTTCTGGGAAAAAACACACTTCAATGAATAATAAAAAAAAAAAAACCAGTAAAGCGAGCAACAATTTTTTTGTCTAATGTAAAAGATGATGTTACGGCGCGAGAATCGCGATCTTTATTCTAAGCAAAAAATAAATAAATTGTGATTCTCATTTTAGCCAGAATCGTGCAGCTCCAATGGCCAGCGAGACTAGACCTCACTTTCATAAACCGACCATCTGCTCGCCCTGGTTCACACTGACAGCGAGAATGAAATGGTGCGAGTTCAGTCTATTTCATTCGCACAGTTAGTCCCGACTTCGGGGGCGATTTCAGAGACCTCTGTGTGGGTCTCTGCAATGAGGTCTATTGAAAAATTGCACCCCGAAGTAGTCAAAAGTAGTACAGAAAAGACTTCTGGGAATTGCGCGGCATCACACCGATTCAGCAATAGCCGCTGATTTGGCATGTCGAATCGCATGCCAAATCGCTGCAAGGAGAACCAGGGCTAAAAGTGAACAACAGAAGGGTGTGTCCTGTGATAAGAAGCGAACATGTTTTCTGCTCCTCATCTCAGCTACATCAATTAGCACACGAGACATAGGCTGCGATCATCTGGACCTTGGCTTTTCTCTCCATCATAAATGGACACCTAAGTTCAGACTTGTAACTGAAAAGTGGTCCAGATCACTTTTTGCACATGCTATCAGGAGTTAAGGAGGCAATCCTAGCTTATTTATTTATTGAATGACAGTTTTCAATGGGACTACTAAGCCGTCGCCACTGCCACCACGAGCCAAACGCCTGATAGTGCAACAGCCTGTCACCTTGACACGTCACTTTAAATTTGCTGTGATACAAAGTGTGCAAACAGCACTCTGACGGTAAGTGGTCACAAGACGGCAACTCAGTCAACCCCTGACCACCCATGTAAAAGAGGCCTAGGAAAAGCCTTCCGGACTTTAATGATGAGGTGGAGGAGTGTGTGTGGTACCCAGGGGGCGCTGATAGAAATCATGGGGCTCCGTACAGCCTACCTGACGGGCACCCCTTCAGCTCCACCCCTGGTCCCTCCTTTAGCCCCACTCTGGCTCCACCCCTGGCCCCTCCCCAGATGCCATATTGTGCTGCAGACAGTGCCACTTATTCCATGCCTCCTGCCAAATTGTGCTGCAGACTGTGCCACCCATGCCGCCAATGCCGTAATGTGCTGCAGACACTGCCACCCATACCGCCAATGGCATAATTCTACTGGCAGCATAGGTGGCACTGTCTCTGCAGGCAGCACATGCGTTATGACATTAGCGGCATGGGTGGCACTGTCTGTAGCACATTACGGCATTAGTGGCATGGATGGCACTGTCTCCCATGCTGCAATGTGCTGCAGACAGTGCCACCCATGATGCTAATGCCATAACGTATATGCTACCTGCTGACAGTGCCACCAATGCCATATTGTGCTGCACACTGCCACCCATGCCGCCAATGGCATAATTCTACTGGCAGCATGGGTGGCACTGCCTCTGCAGGCAGCACATGCGTTATGATATTAGCGGCATGGGTGGCACTGTCTGCAGCACATTACTGCATTGACGGCATGGGTGGCACCGTCTCCCATGCCGCAATGTGCTGCAGACAGTGCCACCCATGCCATATTGTGCAGCATGGGTGGCACAGTCTCTGCAGGCAGCACATGCATTATGGCATTAGCATCATGGGTGGCACTGTCTGCTGCACATTACGGCATAGGCACTTTGGCGGCATGGGTGGCACTGTCTCTGCAGGCAGTACATGTTATGGGCAGACAAAGACACCTATGCCACAATGTATATGTGCCATTACCAGAACCAATGCAAATAGAGTAACGCAGTGTTACTAGAGGTGCCATGCTATAAATAAAACAGTGGTTGTAGTACTGGCCTATCAGCGGCCCTGGTGGTACCCAGTGCAGGAGGTAATGTTATGGGACCGGAGAAGAACACACATAATAATACTGAGCACAGCTTCCAGTTCTAGGAGAGAAGTTCTCAGTCTAGGGGATAGCCCCTCCCCGGTCACTACTCACTAGTGAGAGCTCTGCCAGAAATTCCCCGCCATCAAACCTCAACCGGCAGCAACACGTCTGAGCGGAACCCCCGGACTGGTGACGTCACCCCGAGCTTCTCTCCGCCGGTCCGCGCCACAACACGGCTCCCTACAGCTACTGTACAGGAAGCTAACCGGTGTGCAACCCGAATACGATTCCGACTGGGAACTAGTGACACCCGGAACCAAAAACTACTGACGGGGACGTGTTCACTGGGTGTACTGTATTGCTGCTAAGGGGGTGGAAGAGAAAGTTTCTGTGTTTGTGAGATAGATAGATAGAGATTCTTTGTTTCCCCTATTGTACAGAAGAAATGTTTGATAGTGCCTTTTTGTTTGCTTGGAAGAAAAGTAGCTGCAATGCTGATGTGGATCAGTTTCAATAAGCCAATAAAGTGATCAATAAAGGGCTTATATAAGACCACCTCCATGCCGAGGCGGTTTTCAGGCATTTTAGAACTAAAAATAGCCTCTAATTAGCGCCTGAAAACCGCCTCCCATTTATTTCAATGTGTCTTTTCTCACTGGGACGGTGCAATTGCGGGACGTTAGGAAAAGTCCTGCAAGCAGCATCTTTGGGGCGATACAGCGCTCCCAAAACACCCTGCCCATTGAAATTAATCACTTTTGCCCCCCGGAAGATTTTACCCCCTTCCTGACCAAAGCACTAGCGATCAGATTATTGTACGATCACTTTTGAAAGTGATGTTTTTCCATCCAATTTTCCAATCCATCCAATTTTCTCATCGTGTGTACTAGGCTTAACCACTTCCTTACCGCCCATAGTCATATGACGTCCACAGATGGGTTCTCCCATCCTGGGTGGACGTAGGGTTGCCACCTCATCCCTTTAAAACCGAACACATATGAATTACACAGGTTCTGAGGCCAATTTAATGCAGGTAAGGCACCAAATGAGTCTAATTACCACCTTAATTAGCCTCAGAACCTGTGTAATTCATATGTGTTCGGTTTTAAAGGGATGAGGTGGCAACCCTAGGTGGACGACATATGACGTCTTGGGTTTCCCGGCCGTCTAGGGGGCACGCGCACCCGCGGCATCCGGTACGCATGCCCGGCGGCCGCGATGTCCACCGGGCACCCGCGATTGCCCGTAATCACGGCAGGACTGTGGATCTGTGTGTGTAAACACACAGATCCACGGTCTTGTCAGGTAAGGAGACCGATGTGTGTTCCCAGTACAGAGGAACACACATCAGTCTCCTCCCCTTGTGAGTCCCCTCCCCCCTACAGTTAGAATCACTCCCTAGGGAATAATATTTAACCCCTTCAGTGCCCCCTAGTGTTAACTCCATCCCTGCCAGTCACATTTATACAGTATTTAGAGCAGTTTTATAGTACTAATCGCTGTACAAATGTGAATGGTTCCAAAAAATTTGTCAAAAGTGTCCGATATGTCCGTCGCAATGTCACGGTCACAATTAAAATCACAGATCGCCGCCATTACTAGTAAAAAAAAAAAAAAAAAAATGCAATAAAACTAACCCCTATTTTGTAGACGCTATGACTTTTGCGCAAACCAATCAATATATGCTTATTGCATTTTTTTTTACCAAAAATATGTAGAATATGTATCAGTCTAAACTGAGGGAAAAATTTGTTTTTTATATAGATTTTTTGGGCATATTCATTATAGCAAAAAGTAAAAAATATTGCATTTTTTTCAAAATTGACGCTCTATTTTTGTTTATAACACAAAAAATGAAAACCGCAGAGGTGATCAAATACCACCAAAAAAAGCTCTATTTGTGGAAAAAAATTACGTCAATTTTGTTTGGGTGCCACGTCGCACGAATGCGCAATTGTCAGTTAAAGCAACGCAGTGCTGAATCGCAAAAAGTGCTCTGGTAAGGAAGGGGGTAAATTCTTCTGGGGCTGAAGTAGATAAAGTTAGCCATAGATGGACCAAGGACCAGCTGAATTTTGATCCATCTATAGCCAGTCCTGTTTAAAGTGGAAGTAAACCCTCCTCTGTTTGATATTCAACTGACGTGCTGCTGATCAGTTATGACACCAGCCATTGGATGGTTTGACAGTTTGGTTGAGAGCACAAGCAAATGTGACAGTTAACCTTCCCAGCATGCCGGAAATATAACTTTTTTTGAAACTGTTAAATTGATGGGTTTACCGCCACTTTAAGAGCAGTCGGATTACTGATCAACTGCTCACAAAAGAGCTTGCTACAAAACTTTAGTTTGATCAGTGCTGCAGTGCTGATTAGTGTATTCTGATAAACTTTCAAAGCAAAGAGATAGTTTACTGTCTTTTAGGCTTTAGTTGGGGCAGGACTGTGGCCAGTGCGAGTAGAAAATGGCCCTGCATCAGTGCCACATCATCGTTTGTAATTGGAAGAATAGTTCCCCATTATTATCAATGACAAAAATAGTGCCCCATTGATGGTGTCAGTAGGGGGAATGGTGTGTGTTTTAGGAGACCTTTCAGTTAACAGGTTGTTAAGCCTCGTACACACGATCAGTCCATACCTATGAAGCTGACTGATAGTCCGTCGTGCCTACACACCATCGGTTAAAAAAACGATCGCGTTAGAATGCGGTGACGTAAAACACAACGACGTGCTGAAAAAACGAAGTTCAATGCTTCCAAGCATGCGTCGACTTGATTCTGAGCATGCCTGGATTTTTAACCGATGGTTGTGCCTACTAACGATCGTTTTTTTCCCATCGGTTAGGAATCCATAGGTTAAATTTAAAGCAAGTTGGCTTTTTTTTAACCTATGGTTAAATAACCTATGGGGCCCACACACGATCGGTTTGGACCGATGAAAATCAGACCGTTGTCCTCTGGTTAACCTATCATGTGTACGAGGCCTATCAATTATTATAGTCACCTTCGATATATTTATACATTGTGATCATATCCCTCCTTAAAGTGGTTGTATATCTAAATTTGTGACTTTCAATGTACTAATGTATCGTAATCTCCCCAAGTCATTGCCAGTTTCTGTTTGTATCCTACCTGCTTCCTTATCCTGATATCACTGTATTGCCGAGTGATGACGTTGATGCGCGCATGCGCCGTATCAACGCTAATTTTGGCAAGCCGAGACCCTGCCAGAACAAATCTTTATGTCGGGGGCTGCATCATTTCCTGCTGTTGACGTCAGCCCCGACATCACGCAATGTTTAGGGTGACATTTCCTCCCAAGAGGCTCATGGTTACCTTGTGACTCCTACGTCACAAGGGCTGAAGGAGACAGACGGCGCTAAATTCAAAGAATAACTACATTAGAGAAGGGAGCCTGTAAAACGACTGATGCATCCGCATTATGCTCCGGAAGGTATGATAACAGCTTCCTGGTGTAAGCTGTGAAGAGCTTTTCTTTGTTTCCATAGTAACTGTAAACGAAGAAGAGGCTTGAATATTTTGTTGCAGTGTGCATGCGCGGGATTTCTGCAAGAGAAAAGAACTGTGGGTGGAAGTTATCAATGCATAAGACACGGAAGACCTTATCAGCAATGGTGCAGGCTTACTGCAACTACAGTATAAGACTGCAAAAAAACAACGATTACAACGGTACGACTAGTAATGCAATGTATTACATAGTGATCGATCGATGTAGCAATAAAATGTCTTTCAGAATATGTAACTAGTAGGGAGAGTTTACTACCGCTTTAAAGTGATTGTAACGGCTTGTTTTTTTTTTTTTTTAAATAACAAACATATAATACTTACCTCCACTGTGCAGCTCGTTTTGCACAGAGTGTCCCTGAACAATCCTCTTCTGGGGTCCTTCAGCAGTTCTCGCGGCTCCTCCCCACATTAAATAACCCCCTAGGAGAAGTGCTCTCCCAGGGGGGGGGGGGGGGTTACCTTCCGGGCACACACCCGAGTCCAGCATTTGCATCCATAGACACGAATGCTGGACTTGGCCCAACCCCCCGTGCGGGGGTGGGGCCGAGGATGCATTAAGATGAAAAAACATGAGGGTTTACAACCCCTTTAAGGTGTTACTAAATAGTGATGGACGAACATCTGACGGGGTGGTTCGCGAACGCTAACCGCAAACTTTCTCAAATGTTCACGGAGGGCCCTATTGACTTTAATGGCAGGCGAATATTAAAAACCTGCAGGTCATATTTGCAGCCACAAAATACTTACTAGCTGTGCACAAATAGTGCCACAACATGGACACTGACCTACCAGAAGTATTAAGCGAAAAACCGGATACAGAAGTAAGTGTTGGCCATTACAGGCCCCAAAAATTAGCTGACAGGCATTCACCTGACAGCAAACAACTTTGTATTCTGTGGCTGGAGGTACATTAGACATTCACAGGATAAATAAGTGCAGGCCCCAAAAATTAGGAATTCAACGGACATAAAAGGCCTTATGCCGCTGTATTTACCTAAGACAGGGACCATGAATTGTTATGGGTGGTGGCGGATATTGTAGCCTGTCATGAGGAATTTGAATAAAACATGGTCTACTGGTCACATGTGTTGAATTACTCCGAGATCCATGCCTCATTAATTTTTGAAATGTGAGGTAGTCAACACTGTCGTGAGCTAGGCGATTGCGCGTATCGGTCACGACCCCCCTGCTGCGCTGAACATTCTTTCGGACAGGACACTGGACGAGGGGCAAGCCAACAGTTCCATTGCAAATTGTGCAAGCTCTGGCCAGAGGTCAAGCCTGCCCACCCAGTAGTCCAAGGGTTCATAACTTCTGAGTGCGTCCACATCAGCCGTTAACCCGATGTAATCGGAAACCTGTCGGTCTAGCATTCCCTAATGCTGGATCCGGAAGACAGCTGTCGATGGGTCGGCTGAAATAATGATCTCATATCATTAGTGACCAACACATCTTCAAACCGCCCTCTTCTTGCAGGCACTGTTGGATTGGTACCCGCAACTGTTTCTCTGTGAGTGGAAATTCCTCTGCTAGCGCACGCAAAAGCAGAATGCAGCCTTTCTCGAAGCAAGGCCTGGAAGTGCTGCATTCTGATAGCCCTCTGTGATGGTGGTAACATTTCCGTCAATTTTTGTACATTGCCTCCCAGTACTGGTCCTTGCCCTTTATGCTTTTTATACGGGGGTCCCTCTTAAAACACTGGAGCATGAAGGCCCCCATTTGCACTAAACTGGAAGCGGTGTAGTGGCCTGAATCATGCTCTTCTTGCTCCTCCTCCTCCGCCCCGGCACCATCCTCCTCTGACTCCTCTTCAGACTCCCGTTGTTGACTTGTCTCAGGTGGAGTAGCCCCCCTGGGAATTCATCCAGCATTGTGACTTCCTCATCTTCCTGCTCCTGCTCCTCGATGGCTTGATCAATGACACAACGCAATGCACGCTCCAGAAAGAAGGTGTAAGGTACGATGTCACTGATGGCGCCCTGGCTGCGACTGACCAGTTTGGTGATCTCATCAAATGGGCGCAGAAGTCTGCATGAGTTGCGCATGAGCAGCCACTGGCGCAGTGAAAAAAAAAACAAGCTCCCAGAACCTCTCCTGCCGCAGAGTTCGTACAGGTAGTCGTTAACTGCAGGTTTCTGCTGGAGCAGCCTATCAAGCATATACAGGGTTGAGTTTCATCGCGTCGGGCAGTCACAAATAAGACGTCTGACGGGCAGGTTGTGTCGCCGCTGAATGTCAGCAAGGCGAGCCATGGCCGTGTAAGATCTTCTGAAATGGCCCGAGATTTTCCTGGCCTGCCGCAAGACGTCCTGGACCCCAGGGTATTTATCAATGAATCGCTGCACGACTAAGTTCAGGATGTGTGCCATGCATGGCACGTGTGTAATTTTGCCCTGTTTCAGCGCACTCAGCAGATTGTCACCGTTGTCGCACACCACTTTACCAACTGTCAAAATGAGCGGTGTTAGCCACTGATCTGCCTATGAACGCAAAGCTGAAAGGAGTGCAGGACCAGTGTGGCTCTTGTCTTCCAGGCACAACAGACGCAGCACAGCGTGGCAGCGTCTCACCTGGCATGTCAAATAGGTTCTGGGGATCTTGGGTGGCGCAGCGGAAGAGATGGTAGCATCGGAAAAGGAGGAGTCAGCCGAGGAGGAGAGGGAGGATGGAGTAGGAGAAGAAGAGGCAGGCCTGCATGCAATCCGTGCCGGTAAAACCAAATCCACATGGGTGCCACGGGTTACATGCTTGACGGCCGTCAGAAGGTTCACCCAGTGGGCAGTAAAATTTATATACCTTCCCTGCCCGTGTTTACTAGACCACGTGTCTGTGGTCAGGTGTATCTTGGCACCGACACTGTGTGCAGAGATACATTCACTTGCCGCTGAACATGGCCATATAGCTCTGGGATGCCCTTCTGTGAGAAATATTTCCTTCCTGGGACCTTCCATTGTGGTGTTCCAATGGCCACAAATTTTCAAAAGGCCTCCGAGTCCACCAGTTTATATGGCAGTAGTTGGCGGGCTATCAGTTCCGACAAGCCAGCGGTCAACCGTTGGGCAAGAGGGTTATCCGGCGTCATCGTTTTTTTACGATCGAACATTTGGGCCACGGAAGCCTGCCTTTTTGCAGAAAAACGTGAGGACGGCATGATGGAAGGTGGAGTGGAGGACAATTGTGAGTATAAAGGAGAAGGAGAAGAGGCTGGACGGTGAGAGTCTGGAGTGTGGCTTTGTGGGTTCTGATGGTGTTGCTCCTACTGGGCTCGGTGATGGGAAGCCAGGTGCCTTCTTAAGGCGGTCGTCCCTAGGTGAGTGTTGGGCTTACCGCGAATTATGCATTGACTGCAAAGGCTGCAGATGGCAACACTATTGTCAGCAGCGGACACATTAAAAAAAGCCCACACTGTGGAGCCATGGGCCAGCGTCCTGGGAGCGCCAGATGTGACCGTACATCGTTGATGGCTCACTCCTGATACATTAGCAGTCTGGTTTGTCCCTCCTGTGCAATGTAAGTTCGGCCTGCTTCTCCTCCCTATCTGCTGGTACATCTCTCCCTCTGAATTCCCCTCCTCTTCCTTTCCTGTGGCCACCCATGTGACGTCTGTAGACACGTCATCATCAACGTCACCTTAAACACCACTAACATTAGAGATCTCAGAGTAGGCAGCAACAGCGGGGACCAACCTCCTTGGGCTCATCTGGGTACTGTCGTCAGACTGCTGAAGGGCGGCTGTTGCTACCTCCTCTTCCTGATCCAATGCCAAGAATGGCTGCGCATCGGAAATGTCTTCTAATGGATCGGAAAATAATTTCTGTGACTCAGGCGGAGGGTATATGGTGGTGGTGAGCCACTCAGCCAAGTCTGGTGGGTCCTTTGACGTAATCGAACGCACCTTGTGCCACTTCCCACTTTGGCTCCAGCCTGGTGCTCCTGCCCTACCCCTACCACCCCTGCGGAAGGGCCTGCCTCTTCCTCTGCCTGTCATTTTTTAAATGACCCTTTGACAAAAGTCTCTAGAGAAGCGCACAGTATATGTGGGAGAAGGTATATAACACCCCGCTTCAATCTGTCGTTTTGGGGGGCCACTGGTTTATGGCACCAGTTATAAAAAAAAAATTTCAGTAACTTTTGTCTCTGTGTGTAGCTGAGGTAAAGCAGCAAAACAGAAAAAAAAATTCTGAAGTACCCAAATACACTATTATGAAAGTATATTTTTATATAACACCCCACTTCAATCCATCGTTTTGGGGGGGCACTGGTTTATCGCACCAGTTATAAAACTTTTTTCAGTAAATTTTGTCACTGTGTGTAGCAGAGGTAACGCAGCTAAAGAGGCAAACATTATGCAGTACCCAAATACACTATTATGAAAGTATATTTTTATTATAACACCCCGCTTCAATCTGTCATTTTGGGGGGCCACTGGTTTATCACACCAGTTACAAAACTTTTTTTCCAGTAACGTTTGTCACTGTGTGTAGCAGTGGTAACACAGCAAAACAAAAAAGAAATTTCTGCAGTACCCAAATACACCACCAGTCACAATGCTGCACAATACAAATCCACTATAATATGCTTTCTATATTAGAAAGTAAATTATAAGTGTATTACACCCCTTTATACTGCACACCAAACAATAGTACACCTATACCAGTCCTTAAAAGGACTTTTGTGGACCTTTTAGCTAGCGATTTGTTTCAATACAGCCTGTCCCTGCTCCACACAGCAACCTCTCCCTACACTGACAATAAGCAGAATGTAAAATGGCCACCAGATCAGGTCTATTTATAAGGTAGGGGGTATGTCCATGTGCTGAAATGTCTCAATTGGCTGTCCTGTACCACCTGATGGATGTGTCATGGGTCAAAGTTCTTCTCAATGTAAAATTGCGGACGGGCGAGAATATCGCCAGATGTCTGCCTGTTCGGCGAACCGCGAACGAGTAAAGTTTGCCGAGAACCGACCGCCGGGCGAACCGCCAGGCCATCTCTATTACTAAACCCAGGACCCTGCATTCCCTATATATGGTCTCCCACATACACAGGACATGGAAATGGAATGATATAGTAAATATAAACTGCTAAATACCTTTTCTCACAGTGCAGTCTTGTGACTTCTATCAGTGTCTGGGTAAAGCTTGTAGGAGTTTTCAGTTTCCCCTGATTGTCCAATAAGACTGCAGGGTCCCTGACCCTCTGGACAGTGCGGATTGGCCCTGTGCTGAACACATGCACTCTTTCAAGGAAAAAAAAACTCTCTAATAATACACACCAAACTCTGTTCTATCAATAAATGAACTAGAGTCAGTGGAAGAAGGGGAGGATCACAGAGACATGGTCACACAGGCAGTGGCATAGCATGGGGGGGCAGGGGGTGCCGTGAACCCGGGCGTGACATTTAGGGGGCGCAATTCCGTGCCTCCTCCTAATTTTCACTTCCTGTGTCCCCAATCTCCAGCCGCCATGTTTAGTGTCTAGCGCCCTGTGATTTGGCGTATGGGGGTTATGTGCGGCGTGGGGCTGGCCTGTCCGCGATCGCTCTTGAAGTCCCGCCTCCGCACATGACCGCCATACACCCAATCACAGTGCGCCGGGAAACACTGAACATGGCAGGAGACAACCACTGGAAGTGTGAGCCGCCGGGGCCGCTGTCTTACCTATCCCTTTCCTCTGGTTCGGCGCTTTGTGTCTAGCCAATGCTATATTGTGCTGCAGACAGTGCCACCCATGCCGCCAATGGCATAATGCTATTGGCAGCATGGGTGGCACTGTCTGCAGCACATTATGGCATTGGCGGCATATTTGCCACTGTCTGTAGCACATTACGGCATTGGCAGCACGGGTGGCATTGTCTGCAGCACATTACTGCATTGGCGGCATGGGTGGCACTGTCTTTGCAGGCAGCGCATTCGTTATAGGCTATAACACATGTGCTACCTGCAGACAGTGCCACTGATGCTGCCATTGCCCTATTGTGCTGCAGACAGTGCCACCCATGACGCTAATGCCATAACGCATGTGCTACCTGCTGACAGTGACCCCATGATGCCAATGCCATATTGTGCTGCAGACACTGCCACCCAAGCCGCCAATGGCATAATGCCATTGGCAGCATGGGTGGCACTGTCTCTGCAGGCAGCACATGCGTTATGGCATTAGCGTCATGGGTGGCACTGTCTGCAGCACATTACGGCATTGGCGGCACTGTCTGCAGGTAGCACATGCATTATGCCCATAACACATGTGTTACCTGTAGACAGTGCCACCCATCCCGCCAATGCCAGACTGCAGTAGTAGTAAATCTTGAATTCCTCCCCCCCAAGCAAACACACACCTGTGTAATTGTTAGTCGGGCCCCCTGGGTCACTTCCTTCCTGATCCTGCTGCTGCCTGGACAGATGCGATGCCAGCTGCTTCTTTTTTCTTTCTTCTGCCACCGCCGGTTGTCTCACTGCTTCTTCTCTCACGCGGAGGGAGAGGAATCATGCCGTAGCGCCAGGGGAGGCACTATAGAGGACGCGCTGGCCGGGACTTGAGCCAGCACGAGGTGTGGGCGCGGAGGAGGCATTCTTCCGCGCCTGAAATAGAAGAAATAGTCCCTCCCCCTGCTGCTACATACAACAAACACTGCAGTCTGCCGATCGCTATCCAAAAAAACCCCAACAAAACGTAAAAACTTGGGCAGGGGGAGGGGGTTGGGGGATGCGGGTGGTGTCGGATACTGGGGGGTGGGAGTCGGGCGGACTATAACCGGTCATGGCTAGAGGATTTTTTTTTACATTTATTAATTATCTGTTCAGGCTGCCCGGGCCCCCCTGCTTGCCGGGCCCGGTACAACAGGGCCAGTTGTACTGGCCTATCAGCGGCCCTGCGCAGCGCATCAGTGTAAAAGCAGACATGGGCCCCTTTCACCCGGTCAGTACGACCCAATTGGACCCTCCATTCACCTCTAAGGAGTGGCAGATGTAAACTGATACCTCACATGTGTGGTGAGAATACCGCTTAAATATGCATGCGCTTCTTACATATGTATTTGCTTCTACACGCGAGAACAGATGGGTGCGAATTACAAAAATAAAATAATAATTCCTTTTTTTTAACTGTCCCTTTAATTTATTTGTTTATTTATTTATTTTTCTTATCTATTTTATTCCTATTACAAGGAAACATCCCTTGTAATAGAAATAAGGATGACAGGTCCTTCTTTATAGAGGGATCTGGGGTAAAAAATGCTCCAAATATCTCCTTTACCTTTAAAAGCAAAAGATCAAAACAAATATGTTTTTGATCTTTTTGCTCTAGACGTCGCTCCAGTCCTCCATAGAGGTGATCAGAGACAATCTGGTCATGCCGGCCGCACTGTTGGATTGTTTCTTAGGCATGCCAGTGAAAACGGTAAGCCAAAAAAAATTGGTCGGAGGGGGCATCCCCTCCTACTGCTGCTGAAACCGATCCAGAGGCTAATACACATCCTCGGTGGGTTTATTCACATATACAACACATATACTCCCGCCTGGTCGCTTGGGTAACAGCGCCCACTCATGGGATGACATCACTATCAGTACGCGGCTTTATGCGTTACGTCTGGGAGACTTCCACAGAAGGGCTGCCCATACAATACTAAGAAATAATGTATGGGCAACTTACAAAAACAGTCTAGCTCAAAGTACTATGATCAGCTGGCTCAGAGAGACATTATGTGAGATTTGCATCAAGGTCTTGTTTGGTCTTCATGATTATTCAATAAGAGTTGGCAAAGGCAATCGTTTCTGCTTTAAAAAATTGTAAACTATATTTCAGGTCTGCTTTACGTTTGATGAGCTGACAAAGAAATTCCAAACTCAGTTTACTAAAAACTGCACTGCAGAACAATAGGTTTGAGTTTTGATAAAATACATTGTTGGAACAATTTATTACACAGCTGTGTACTAAAATCTGCACTATTTGTGGCAAATTAGAGATTATTGTTTGTACAAAATATTATTACTTTTCAGTATTATAAGTTGACTGTCCAATTTCAAACTTTTGTTTGTACAGTGTATTAAAAGCTGTACTTTTTTAGGGAAAAATAGAGAACTTTTTTTTTTTACAATTCGCGCAGCAAAAGTTTTTAAATTGATGCCAGTCTGCATACCTGTACAGTAAAACCTTTGTTTGAGAGTAACTTGGTTTGAGAGCATTTTGCAAGACAAGCAACATGTTTTAATACATTTTGCCTTGATATACAAGCGATGTCTTCATATAAGAGTAGCGTCATGTCACAACTGAGTATAAAAAAGAAGAGAGGATAGCCAGATTCAGAGAGGTTTACGCCGGCATATCAGTAGATACGCTGTCGTAACTCTGAATCTGCGCCGTCGTACATTTAAGTGTATTCTCAAATTGAGATACACTTAAATGTAGCTAAGATACGACCTCCTACGCCGTTGTATCTTAGCTGACTATTTACGCCGGCCGCTAGGGGCGTGTACGCTGATTTACGCCTAGAATGCGTAAATCAGCGAGATACGCCTATTCACGAACGTACGTTTGCTTGTCGCAGTAAAGATGCGCCGTTTACGTAAGGCATTTTCAGGCGTAAAGTTAGTCCACCAAAAAGCTGGCCCAGCCAATGTTAAGTATGGACGTCGGACCCGCGTTGAATTTTGAAATTTTTACGTCGTTTGCGTAAGTCGTCCATGAATGGGGCTGGGCGTCATTTACATTCACATCGAAACCAATGAGTCTTTGCAGCGTAATTTGGAGCATGTGCACTGGGATACGTCCATGGACGGCGCATGCGCCGTTTGTTCAAAACGTCATTTACGTGGGGTCATGCTTTACTTACATAAAACACGCCCACCTCTTCACAATTTGAATTAAGCGCGCTTATGCCGGGACATTTACACTACGCCGCCGTAACTTAGGACGCAAGTGCTTTGTGAATACAGCACTTGCCTCTCTAACTTACGGCGGCAAAGCGTATATGAGATACGCTACGCCTGCCTAGCGTTAGGCGCGTCTTTTTGAATCCAGCTAAGGAGCCTCTAAGTGTAGCATTATGGTTACATTTAATGAAGGTACAACATTTAGTAACTTATTGCTACACTTAGGAGGTGCCTACCCTGTAAAAAAAATGTTTTGATATACAAGTGCTTTGGATTACAAGCATGTTTCTGGAATGAATTATGCTCGCAAACCAAGGTTTTACTGTACTTGAATTAAAAGTTGAACCCCAGATTGCAAAAGATCACCATTTAATACAAGTATAAATATATTTAAAAAGCATCATATTAATTTTAAACTACAGCTTGGATATTAACCCGAAACCAATATTGTGGTAATGTCCAGTAAGCAGGCTAAGGAGGGATCAGCGATGAAGCAACATAGGTTGAAGAGACAAGGTGTCAAGGTGACAATATGTAAAAGATACTAATATTCATCTTGCAGCGATCCTTCCAATGTCACAGCCAGCTCTAAAATACCCAGTGTTGGCCGATGTTAAATGCCCACTCTCTTACCGTTATGTGACAATACCAGGCTTATGTGACAATATCAGGGTCTAAATCAAAACACTGTCACATGGGAGAAGGTCCGATGTTCTCCCACACTCAGAAGCACTGGATATTTTCACAGGCTGAGACGGTGACAATATAGAAAAAAAGTGATGGTAAGGTGTAGGGTTGTCCCGATACCACTTTTTTAGGACCGAGTACAAGTACCGATACTTTTTTTCAAGTACTCGCCGATAGCGAATACCGATACTTTTTTTTAAATGTGTCCCCAAATGCAACCATGTCCCCCCACAGATGCAGCCATGTCCCCCATATATGCAGCCATGTCCCCCGCATATGCAGCCATGTCCCCACACAGATGCAGCCATGTCCCCCACAGATGCAGCCATGTCCCCCACAAATGCAGCCATGTCCCCCACATATGCAGCCATGTCCCCCACATATGCAGCCATGTCCCCCATATATGCAGCCATGTCCCCCACATATGCAGCCATGTCCCCCACATATGCAGCCATGTCCCCACATATGCAGCCATGTCCCCCACATATGCAGCCATGTCTCCCCATACCTAGATGCTGCCGCCTAGTTAATCAGCGTGCGGGGAACATTACAGCTTTCATTTGAAAGTGTCTGTTCAGTGTCTGTTCCCCGCCGCGCCGCGTATAGACACTCCCTCTTGCTCGTGATTGGCGGGTGATCTGTCTATCAAAGTGCAGATCACCCGTCCAATCCCGAGCAAGGGGGAGTGTCTATACGCGACGGGGAACAGACAGCTATTCAAATGAAAGCTGTAATGTTCCCCGCACGCTGATTAACTAGGTGGCGGGGGCGTTGCGGTATGCGGCGGCATTGCGGCGGGGGGGGGGGGTAGTATCGGATCTGGCATCGGGGGCATTTGCGGGAGTACAAGTACTCCCGCAAATGCCCAGTATCGGTATCGGGACAACCCTAGTAAGGTGAGTATCAGTGGGTTGGGCGGTGGTCATTTTGCAAAGACATGAGGTTACAATGTCTCTTTTACTACGAGGAAAAAAGTGAGGGTGTCTGTATCATCCCAGATAGCAAGGATAACTTGCCACAAATTTGTTGCAGCGTTGAATTGTACGTTTGTTAACTTGCTGCACATTTTTACTGGCAAGTTGTACACTTGCAGAGCACTTGAAGCACAAGTTCTAGTTGACACTTTTCCTGTTTGTAGCAAATTTGCGTTGCAAGTCTCTAGCAAGAGCAAAGTTGCAGTGGTGAGTCTACAGCAAGAGCTCTGCAAGTCTACATCGTGAAAATTCAGCCACAGTGACCCCTGTGGTGGGATGACTATTGCACAACATACATACCTCACAACTTTTTGAGATGGAAATGAGGGACACCTACTAGCAAAAGCATGTGGGCATAGGACATGCCACACTGCCACGCCCCCTTTAAAGAGAATTAAACTAAAAAAGATTAGTTAAATGCACAAGGGCTTTTTTTTTCATTACTATTCATTTATATTGGCTTTTGAAATTTGCAAATGCAGCAATTTAGATTTTTTTATGAAAGGTTTAGCAATGGGAAACACTATTTGAAAAATAAAAAGTGCATTTTATATACAACTATATAGATCAAACCAAAATGAGGGACAAATGAGGAGGAAAGAGGGACAGAGGGACAATGCTTCAAATCAGGGACAGTCCCTCGAAATCAGGGACAGTTGGGAGCTATGGAACATAACTGAACCAGAACAAGAAGAATGTTTGCAAAGAAAGTTGATCTGGAGTCATGCAATGTGGACTTGCTGCAATTGTGCAACAAACTTGTCAAGCCTGGCAAATCTAGCTATAGCTTAGCAAGTCATTTTCAAACTTGCAGCGCAATTGCTTGCTATCTGGCATAAGACTAGCTTAAAAATATTGCAACTTTTTTGGCAAGTAAGACTGGTCGCATACATATGTGTATTTACCTGTTTTCATGGAGTTCTGCTATAATTGGTATTACATTGATTATGAAACAGCATTGTGTACTGACAAATACATCACCATCTTGTTTTCACCATAGTCCCCCTTTGAACATTCTCACTTGCTTTGCCTTTGATAATACATTGTAAGACCTGATAATGTTCAGCTGTTTTCTAGTACAATGGTTTCTGACATAGCACATTGATTTTAATCACGTCAGGTACATTATAAGCACTCCCAACAGACACAGCAGATTCTACCCTTCGTACTAGAACATATGCTTCAGTAACTGTTCTAACAATTAATTCTGCTACAGGAATTTCTCTGCATGGATACAGATGTTCATACACATAAACAAGTGGCTATTTCTTTTAAAGAGAAAATCACCCCAATTATAATTTGCCAAGCAAATATGCTATTCATTTTGTACAACATACAATTAAGGAGCAGAGATTATTCTTATTGTTTCTAATGTAACAATTTTATGGCATAATCCATAAAATCAGACAGACATACAGTATGTCTTGTGTTAGGTAATCTTATATATTGTTTAAGTGACTGAGACGATCACCATCCTTACAAATGGCTTCCAAACTCAAATACTGGAATTACAAGACTAACAATACGCTGATGGATTTATTTTACCCATATCCATATACTTTCAGCAGAAAGAGAAAACCGCCGCTCCAGATGAGTACACTTCAGTGGTGAATGGATGGCTCAAAACCCGGTGGGTGCAGGCAATGCACAGAGCATAAATGGAAGAAGAGGAATTATGGACAGCCGCACTCCAATAAGAGGTAAAAAAGTTGTGCCTTTTATTCTAGTAAAAAAACACTACAAAAGCAAAAAAAACAGCAAACAGTGGGGTAATAGAGCTGACGCGTTTCACATTGATGAACAGTTGTTTCATCAATGTGAAACGCGTCAGCTCTATTACCCCACTGTTACCTATTACCTATTACCCCGCTGTTTTTTTGCTTTTGTAGTGTTTTTTTACTAGAATAAAAGGCACAACTTTTTTACCTCTTATTGGAGTGCGGCTGTCCATAATTCCTCTTCTTCCATATACTTTCAGCCTTGTCATTGGGTTTAATATTTTTCTGCTCTACATATTTCTCGGCTCCTGTAGATTTACGTCATCAGAATGGCACGGCTGGGCAAAGTACTTTGAAATTCCCGCCCACTGTATATATATACATCCTGTTTTTAAAGATAGCTGCTGCCACAACCGAGATATCCATCTCTTCAGTGAGCGGTCCTGTCAACGATAACGGCGGTCTCCACGGTGGATTCGCTGTGAGATTGCCATTGCTGGTGGCGGGAGCGGGGCCCTCCTGCGCCCTACACCACTTACCCGAGCGGTCGGTAGCGGCGGAGGCGATCGGGTCCTTTCAGCTGCTGTGTGGGGATGCGAGTGATGGCCCCCACCCGTCCCCATAGCATTGCTGGGCGGAAGTGACGTCAAAACGTCAGTCCCACCCATGCGTCTAAAAGCGGGGGTTCACCCTAAAATTAACTTTTTGTCTAAACTATCTGTAGCCTTAATAAAGACTTGTAGCGTTGTCATTTTTTTTTTGTGTACACTTACCTGTCTTCAGCCGCACTTCCGGGTCTTCTTCCTTGCGGGGAGTGGGCGTGTCGCTCCTTTTCCCCGACGGGGAGCTCTGCATAGATGATTGACGTGTGCGTCATCGCCTTCCGAAAATATCCGACGGGGACTCGGCTCTTTATGGCACTATACGGCGCCTGCGCCTGCTGTGTAGAGCCGACTGCGCAGGCGCCGTAAAGTGCCGAGTTCCACTCGGATATTTTCGGAAGGCGATGACGCGCATGTCAATCATCTATGCAGAGCTTAGGAACGCCTACTCCCCGGGGGAGCGAGAACCCGGAAGCCGGGTGAAAACGACAGAAAACCATAAGTACAGACCGAAAAAAAAAAAAAATCCAGCATACTGTTGATGTCAGCAGTATGCTGGATATAACAGTCTATATTTTTTTAGGGTGAACCCCCGCTTTAAAGAGACATTTTTTTGTTGCCATTTTTTCAAATGACAACATTTCCATTCTTTTTTTTTGCATTTAAGTCTAAATATGAGATCTGAGTTTTTTTTTACCCCAGATCTCATATTTAAGAGGACCTGTCATGCTTTTTCTATTACAAGGGATGTTTACATTCCTTGTAATAGGAATAAAAGTGATAATTTTTTTTTTATTTCAGTGTAAAAAATTATAAAATAAATAAAAATAAATAAGAAAACCAACATTTTTTTTTTAAAACGCCCCGTCCCGACGAGCTCGCACGCAGAAGCGAACACATACGCGAGTAGCGCCGGCATATGAAAACGGTGTTCAAACCACACAAGTGAGGTATCGCCGCGATCGTTAGAGCGAGAGCAATAATTATAGCCCTAGACCTCCTCTGTAGCTCAAAAAATGAAACCTATAGAATTTTTTAAACGTCGCCTATGGAGATTTTTAAGGGTAAAAGTTTGACGCCATGCCACGAGCGGGCGCAATTTTTAAGCGTGACATGTTGGGTATCATTTTACTCGGCGTAACATTATCTTTCACAATATATAAATAAATTGGGCCAAATTTATTGTTGTCTTATTTTTTACTTAAAAAATTTAATTTTTTTCCAAAAAAGTGCGCTTGTAAGACCGCTGCGCAAATACGGTATGACAAAAAGTATTGCAATGGCCGCCATTTTATTCTCTAGGGTGTTAGAAAAAAATATATATAATGTTTGGGGGTTTTAAGTAATTTTCGAGCAAAAAAAATGTTTTAGTCTTGTAAACACCAAATCTGAAAAACACCTTCTGTCCTTAAAGCGGAGCTCCACCCTAAAGTGGAACTCCCGCTGATCGGAACCCTCCCCCCCTTCGGTGTCACATTTGACACCTTTCAGGGGGGAGGGGGGTGCAGATACCTGTCTAAAGACAGGTATTTGCACCCACTTCCAGCCACACAGTCTCGGGCAGACTGCGGGCATGACGTTACCTCCCCCCCCCGTTGTGTTCTGGGAACACTCGGCTCCCAGTACACAGCGGGAGCCAATCGGCAGGCGTATCGCGACTCGCGCATGCGCCGTAGGGAACCGGGCAGTGAAGCCGGAGCGCTTCACTTCCTGGTTCCCTCACCGAGGATGGCGGGGGGGCAGCAGAGTGACGAGCGATCGCTCGTCCTCTGCTGTGGATGGCACCGGACTCCAGGACAGGTAAGTGTCCTAATATTAAAAGTCAGCAGCTGCAGTATTTGTAGCTGCTGGCTTTTAATATTTTTTTTCAGCGGACATCCGCTTTAAGTGGTTAAGAGAAAAGCTTACCACAGAAAATAATGTAAGGCACATTAATACATGCATGTACTTGAATATATAGCTTCTTTATGATTGTTATAATATACCCCTCTATGTAAAATGCCAATTTCACTAGTGACTTCTATCTTTTGTAATACCAATCTAGGCTGTCTATTTAGTCTGACTACTTCAACTGCTAAATTCCTTATTTAAGTAAGATCTTCTGGCAAAGACACATTCCTCAATATAATTTTCAATTGAACGTGTGTTTTGAGTGATCAGGGCATTACTTCTAGTACTATCGAAGGAGCTTTAATTTAAATGGGGAATCACCTCACTATTGATAGCTGTTCATCTGTTACAGTGGCTGTCAGGCAGGGCCGATCCTAGGGTCACATGCGCCTGGGTGCAGAAATATTTCTGGTGCCCCCACATGGGCATGGTCATTTTACTAACTCCTCCCCTTTACAAGCCCGAGATAGAGATGGGAGGTGGAGGCATTCCAACTGGAGTTGGTGGAGACAGTGCGGGATCCAAGACTCCCAGTGTGAGGAATTCATTCCTGCACATCAGCACTCAGCAGCCACTGAAAACTAGAACCCTTGTGTCAGGAAGAGAAGCGGCCCCTCCCCCAAGCACTGCTAGGCTGGACGGGCTGCCCTATGCTCACACATCAGTTCTGGACAGACACACACCTATGCTCAGAACACTAGTTCTGTATGGACACAAACAAGGAGAAAAGGAGGGAGGGGAGAACTCTGGCACTTCGGCGCCCCCACCTCTGCAGGCGCCTGGGTGCAAAGCACCCTGTGCACCCTGCCTAGGATCGGCCCTGCTGTCAGGGCTGGACTGGGACAAAGATTTGGCCCTGGACTTTATCCAAATTGTCTCACTTTAATTTTGCAAACACGCACAAAAACAGTATATATACTGTTGGAGGGGGGTGGAGGACACAGGGGGACACAGTGGGGGGGTGGAGGACACAGGGGGGCAGCGTGGGGGGTGGAGGACACAGTAGCGGGTGGAGGACATGGGGACACCATGGGGGGTGGAGGACAGAGGGGGACAGCGTGGGGGGTGGAGGACACAGAGGGAAAGCATGGGGGGGAAACAGGAGAGTATCATGGGGCTTCCTGCGATCCTGTTGGGGCCGGGCCCCCTATATCTGTACTGGCTGCTCTCTGCTGACCCCTCCACTCTTCTCATCCGTCCTGCATGATATCATGTCCAAGGGAAGGGAAGGAGGGGCCAACGGGGAACAGCCCACTGTGAGTGGTCCTTTTGAAGCAAATTCCGGTGCTAGTGTTTCAGAGCCTCTCATGGGGCCCCCCAGTGCCCAATAGGTCAGTCCACCCCTGCGGCACAGCAGTGCTCAAAGTAATGGCTGCGCAAGCCGTGCAGCCATTACTTTGACAGGCTGTCACTGAAACTGGTCCACTAAGCCATCGGCCCAACGGGAAACTCCCAGTAGTCTCGATGGCCAGTACATGCCTGGTGGCCGTCAATTTCTGTGTGATGACAGTCTGTGCCTGTTTGTTAATCATTATGTAAATGTATCATATATTCACAAGGACATTAAAATCCTGATATTCTGATAAGTTAAAGTCAGGGTACTTTATATCAAATATATATTTTATTTATTTTAATGTCACCACCACATTATGCATTATAGCAACCAAAGTCATGACTGCCTGTCGTAAAACATGCCTGTAGCCTTAGTATGGGTCTTATAACTTGCCTAGTAGACTGAATCAGTACACATGTCAGCTGATAGCTTCTTTTTGCCAGCACAGAGACATTTTTCAACATGTTGGAATTTTTTTATACACAATGAAGGCTTTCGATGATCTCTATTTCCTATCAGGTAGCCTTAATGACATCATTCTGGTCAAGTTAGTTACTTTTATTTTCTTTTAATATTAGAGTAGGGTATACAGTAAACATATAAATATTTATATCAATACATAAAATAAAGCAAATTGTATATAGACTATGCTTTATGGAGCTTGCAATCTAATATAGAAAATAATGACATCAGATACATTAAAGAATCGGCATAAACCTATTAAATCTTCTATTAAGCACATTCTAGTTGATTTCAAATGGGTTAAACAACAAGCTTTGGACTACTTGACTAGAAACCACTGACAGTGAGGGACTGGGACCAGCATTTAACAAGACCCTCCTCTCCATCTGCCTCTAGCGTGTTTTCCCTCTGGCTCTTGACATCAGCTGCAGTATACTTCTGAACATACCTATGGCACATTTGTCATCCTGCAGGGACCGAAAATATTGAGTGAAGCCTCAAGACTCCAAGGAATATTAGCCTTCCCTTTAAGTATCTGCAGATTAGTTCATCATGTTCTACAAATTGAATAATATCATTCAGTCACCCATATTGTTTTTTTTAACTCCTTCACAATATATAAAAGTTTGAATAAAAAAGTGAAAAACTAAAATATTGTGTCAAAGAGTTAACAAAACCCCATACCCTGTATACAAGCCAAAGCCCAATTTGACTTAAAAGTTTATACAAAATAATTGTCATTGTTCAAAAATACAGTACAAACTCTATAAATTCATTGCAGGATTAACACATTTGAAATTGAACTCAGATTAGATATGTAATTATGCATTGATTTCTCATGTCACCCAGCTTTATCTAAAATGAGTTATTAACAAAATCAATCACTATTTGAAAGGCAGCAGATCAATAATGGATTTACATTATATTAGGCAATAGGGTTGATTTACTAAAATTGTAGAGTCCAAAATCTGGTGCAGCTGTGCATGGGAGCCAATCAGCTTCTAACATCAGCTTGTTAAATTAGGGCCCTTTCACACAGGGCGGATCAGTAATGATCCGCTCTGTGTGTCCGCAAAGCTCAGCATAGATCCTCCGTAAAATCCCAGCTGAGCTGGCAGCTGACAGGGCGGTCCCCGCACACTGTGCAGGGACCGCCCTGTCTTTCCTCCGCTCTCCCCTATGGGGGGATTGGATGAACACGGACCGTATGTCCATGTTCATCCGATCCGATCCGGCAGACGGAAGAAAAATACGATTTCTTCCGTCCGCAAATGCGGATCTTTGCGGAGGCGGACAAATTACGGGTGTCAGCGGATGTTCATCCGCTGACACCCGTAATCACATAGGGACCCATGTATGTCCCGTTTTCATCCGCAAACGGACGGATGAAAATGCGGACATACAGTCCGTACGTGTGAAAGGGCCCTTAAGCTTTGACAATAAAACCTGGAAGTTGATTGGTTTCTATGCAGAGAGATGCACCAGATTTTGCACTCTCTAGTTTAATAAATCAACCCCAATGTATCATTTAGCGGTTTTGTTAATTTTATAATCTAATGCTAATTTTCCTGTGAGCATCACCATTTTTTGATCAATAATCTCCAATGGCCAGGGTAGCATCAAGAGCAGCTTTCTCTACTGCAGCCACAAGTATATAAAACCTCAGATTTTTTTTCAATGCTAATTACCTGTCAACAGTATGGCTGCTAATACATTCTATGCTACCTATTTAAATGCACCTTGAGTCAATATAAAATTTAAAGCGTTATACGTGCTTTAAAATACTTAAATACAAAAAAAAAAATCATCTACAAAGTGCCAACATGTACACTGCTATTTATTCAATAAGTGACTAAGTAAAATAATGTGCAAACTTAAAAATAAAAATAAACTGAAATCAAGTATGCTCCCAGTGAGGGCAGCGAAAAGTAATTCATCAAAGGGATTCCAAATGAAAATGCTCAATGAGCATGCAATATGCCACTGCAAATCACCTGCGTTCTCCCACCAAGGTGAGCACCCACCCCCAATTGTGGACCCCCTAGGCTTATACCGAGGCAGGTCAACAAGGCTTCTGTATAAATGCTTTTTCATCCAGGAATGTGAAGACCACCTTGTTGGATCCAACTCCTGGGGAAGACTCTCTGCACCCATAGGACTTGCAGTAGATCCTGACAGTCATGCCTCCTTCCAGTATATCGTATATCCCAGCCCGGAGAGTCCTCGGAATTCCTTTAAATTCCTTTAATTCATTTAAATAGGGTGGCTCAGAATTTATTAGAAGTATTTGTGTTTATGGCATTTATACTACTCTACTACATTACATTAATTTGACACTTTGCGTGAGTGAAATATTTTAACTTTTAATTTACCTGCCAACAGTAGCCAGAATATAAAAAAGTATTCTACATAAGTGAGTTTGGTGAGTATATGCTTGTTTCTATACTCCCTTAACAATAATTCCAAAACAACAAAGGTATGTTAGGATTACTAAGTTATCATATTGTCTGACCTTTTAAAGAGTAGTAAAAAAAAATGTAATCAGACCATAAAAAATAAATAAAATACTAATGCTTAGTAGTCCATCTCGTGGAAACTCTGACCTTCACTGTTTTGCAGGGTTTTGGCAGCCACTGGCATCCAACACTTTCACGTGTCTAATGCTTTGTCCCCTGTAGCACACTGTGGTTGCACCTGTTGTGGACTAGTGTGATATGTTGCATTGTAACAACCCATTTAATATGTAATGTAGCTTTTACCTTCACAGCTAAAAAAAAACATTTTGCTTATTATGCTAAACTTCTACATGCATTCTATGTGAAGTTTCTTGAGTCTAAGGCACAGGTTGCACACAGAGCCTCAACTTTTGCTCAAGAGAGATCATATAGATAGTTGTTATGAAATAGCTTTCCTTTTAAAACCATCTCTAATGTAAAAAAGGTTAAACAAGCAACAATTATCCTTATGAGCTCAATTATGATTATCATGCAGCATATTTAGCAGCCAGTGAATGCATTATGACAATAGGCTATGTAGTATATATACTGTATATACAATATATATATATATATAGTGCCTTAAAAAAGTATTTATACCCCTTGACATTTTCCACATTTTCTCATGTTACTGTACAACCAAAAACATGAATGTATTTTATTGTGATTTTTTAGGATAGACCAACACAAAGTGGCACATAATTGTGTAGGAAAAGGAAAATAATAAATGGTGTTCAAATTCTTTTTACAAATAAATATCTGAAAACACAACAGGGCAGAGGGCGAGACATATGGCAGCTCTGCATAGAGGGTGGGAGCTGCCCAACTCTTTATGTTAACAAGCAAGTGATTGGCTACTAGGACCACCTCACATCCCAGCAATACACCACCTGCTTGTAAATTTGAATAGTTGGGGAGCTCCTTCACCCCATGTAGACCTGCCGTATGTCCTGCCCTTTGCCCTGCTTTGAGGTTGACAGCAGCGGCAGCAGGTAGGCAAGGATACACAGGAGAGAAGTCCACTTAGGCTGTTAGGTTGTGAACAGGGGTCAAGTCCTGGGGAAAAAAAGTGTGGGAACTCCCACCCAAGATCCACTCCCCCACCAAAAAAAAATAAAAAATGATACGCTCATATGCATAATTACTAAACCACATGTTTTTTTTTTTTTGACATTGCGGAGGTCTGCCGCGAGTTATCGCGGCATTTAGAAAGTTCTTTCTAAATCCTGCGATAACTCGCGGCAGACCTCCGCAATGTATCCTGGGAACAATGACAAAAGCTCCCAGAAGACATTGCGGCATCGAGGAAGTGACGGAATACCCACACACTACCCGATGAATCCATATACAGGAAGCGGCCAGTAACATAAAGGTTCGCCTGCCCCTGACAGTGACTCGAGCTGGGCATCGCAGCTTAGTGAAGGATTGGCTCGGGCGGCTCGGCTGCTCTCGGCTGCTCTAGTCCTGCAAAGGGAACTGAGTTCCTGCTGTGAAAAAAGTGCAGGGACTCCGTTCCCACGCGTTCCCGCAGGACTTGAGCCCTGGTTGTGAAGCAATGGTCCGGACAGGACTGCCACTCTTTATTTAGCTACTCCTGCTCTAAACACTTGCTCAATGTTAACAAAAAACTAGAAGGTTAGAATGCTGCTAATTGACTGCTGAAAATGAGAATCTGGGTAACCTGAGCTGGCTTACAGAACAAATTCAGTTATTTTGTGGATGAATTGCTCCACAGTGTCTGCAGTTACTAAGGCTATTCGTGTATTGTTTAAGGGTTTATACACTACTTGTTATGAATATGTAAGTACTTTAAAGGGGTTGTAAAGATTCGTCTTTTATTTTCTATATTTAATCCTTTAAGCTAGTGCATTGTTGGTTCACTTACCTTTTCCTTCGATTTCCCTTCTAAATGTTTTTTTTCTTTGTTTGAATTTCTCACTTCCTGTTTCTCCTCAGTAAACTTTCCACCGTCATACGATGGAAGGAAAGTCATTTAGAACAGCTTACTGAACACCTTACTGAGGAGGAACAGGAAGTGAGAAATTCAGACAAAGAAAACAAAGAAAAAAAACATTTAGAAGGGAAATGGAAGGAAAAGGTAAGTGAACCAACAATGCACTAGCTTAAAGGAACCCTTTTTAGAAAATAAAAAACCTTTACAACCCCTTTAATTTCCATAGCTTGGCCATGGGTTCACTTTACATAAATTAAGGAAAGCCATTCAAATTCTAGCAAAAACTGACACAAATTATGATTTGGTTTCTTGATAAATAGGCTTTGTAGTGTAGTATTAGAGCTACAGCATGCAAAATAACTGCGTTTGCAGAATTTGAATGATATAAGTTCAGGCAGTCTTAACAATTTAGAAAAGAAATAGCTAAAATTTGCCACACTTGAATTAAACACTTGATGTACTGTATAAATCAAACTGAGCAACAGAGGAATGCCGTTTCATACTCTAAAGTTATGCTGTGCATAGTGAAACATGCTTACAAATATCAACTCACAAACGTGTTACAATCCACATTGGATTCCTGAAAAGTTCAAACCAGCCTGCTATGAAATCTGCAGTGAGGCAATGTTATATAATCCAACTCTAGAAATGAGAAGAGGCAAAGTTAATTTGGAAGTTTGCAAGAATAGGAGACATGTTTAAATTATCTGACCATTGATGATCAAAATGTGATCATTAACCCTTTGCATTGTGTTGTGGCCAAGTTTTCTAAGACAAACCAGGATCTGAGTGCTCTACCTTGTGTGCTCCACATACCTATGAAACATACCTATGCACCTCTAGACACGAGGAGTACCAGGTATTGACAATAAATAGATGGGGGAAGAAGAAAGAAAGAGGATGGTAGCACACTCCAAGGAGCATATAAACCAATCAGCTTCCAGTATTTTATTGTCAAATCTTAATTGAACAAGCTGAAATTAGAAGCTGATTGGCTACTATGCACAGCTGTACCAGATATTGCACTCTCCAGTTTTAGTAAATCAAACATATCTCACTGAGTGCGATGTGACAATCTCAGGACAAGCAACATCAACATGTTGCTCAATTTTTAGAGAGATTTGCTACATTTGTACACAGTACACGGGATATTCTAAGGTCTTAAAGGGGTGGTTCCCCCTAAAACACATTTCTAACAATAGATTCGTAAGACCCGTTACACTGCGGGTAGGCTGGCTTTTTTTTTTTTTTTTTTGTACATACCGACATCTCGGCGTCTCGTCCCTTGTCAGTGGGCGTTCCTATTTGATTGACGTTCCTCGGACGGGCGCATACGTGACGTCACGACTTTCCGAAAGAAGCCGAACGTCGCTGCGCAGGTGCCGTATAGAGCCGACTCTATACGGCGCATGCGCAATGACGTTCGGCTTCTGTCGGAAAGTCGTGACGTCACGTATTCGCCCGTCCGAGGAACGTCAATCAAATAGGAACGCCCACCGCCAAGGGACGAGACGCAGAGATGTCGGTATGTACGAAAAAAAAAAAAAAAAAGCCAGCCTACCCGCAGTGTAACGGGTCTTACGAATCTATTGTTAGAAATGTGTTTTAGGGGGAACCACCGCTTTAAAGTACTGTAACATGAAACTCTGATTTAAAAAAATAAAGTCTATTCAAGTTCTTAACTCACAAAAATAATATTGCTCTCAGTCTCCTCCAAATCTCCAGATTCCTTTTTTGTGTGTGTGTGTACTGTGATATGAATTTCTGTTAGAGGGTGGCTACAGCTATGTAGGAATGTAGCCACCCACTCTTGGTAGACTAGGGAATATGTACTATGGATTATGGGATTTGTAGTGTGCATAGAGCAGTGCACATGATTTGAACTAAGGTCATTGCTCTTTTCATTCAAATGGAAGTGAGGGGTGGGGGGAGAAGAGGTTCAGGAGCTCACAGTTCACAGAGGACCTTAAAAGAAAGATTTTTTTTTAATTATTTACAAAGATGTACAAGGTCTTCGGCCTTGTCCAGTCTTATGAGGACCTCCAAGGCCAAAGATAGCTGACATCCTTCAATATGTGGTGGGTTGTGAGGCATAGTGGGTGCAAAGATGGTGAAAGTCATTGGGCACCAAACACTTCTTGGATGTAAAAGAGGTTTGATTTATTTTAACAATCCTTTTTGTATTTTTGGGGGAAAGAGGGTTAGGGCCAGGACACCTTAAGTATTTGTAGATTTAATTTTGCAGACACCGAGACTTCAATAGGAGGACAGCCGTGCATGGAAAGGCCCCAGCAAAGTTCCACTTCTGCACATGTAAGAATGATGTCTCCTATGACAACAGTCCTTTAACAGTTCTTAACTCAAACGTATCAGTTCTTTCAGCTTTACTACAACTGCTTCTTGGAGTTCTTCAACACTGAGCTCCCGGTCTCTCACTAGACCCACTGATTCACTGACTCTGAATCCCTTGAGCTCCTTCAAGGTTGGCGGTGGTATCTCCCTCAAGCGTCACTCACGCTTCCCTGCTGGGTCCCTAGCTTGGCACTTCAGGTACATCTCAAGCTTCACCCCTGCTAACCAGCTCAGTCCTTGGCTTGACTCACAAGGCTGCTCTGCAAGCGTCACCCCCACTGGTTGGGTCCCTGACTTGATCACCGACTGAGATTTCCTGATTCTCCACCGTATCGGTGAGAATATGGTTATGGTACTTTCTTCAGTTACTCACTGTGGTCCATGGTAAAGGTGGTTGGTCCCTTTGTGGCGACAGCTTCCCTTCTACCTCAGACCACTGGCAGGTTTTTCTCGGCTGACAGAACCGTCACTTTCGGTTGGACTGCAAGCTGCAGTCCCAACCCTGCGCTGTCCTCTTACTTCTGGATAGGCCCTCACACAGCCTGGCAGCCAGATGCTCCCAGAATAGACCCAATCTCCAGCCTAGCAGTCCAGGGCGTACGAAACACTTCCACCCAAACAGCCATCCAGGTGGCACAGAACACCGATCTCCTGACCTCTCCTGAATATATAGGTTCTCCCAGCAGGCCAAGGGATTCAAGAAAACCCCTGCCTATTGACTGAGATACCGCATATACCCATAACCTGACCTTGGGTTGCCATTCTCATATCTAGTACCAGCAAGTTCCCAACCCCCTAGTAGTAGAGGAGAAAAGTGCAACAAGGCCAAACTTAGGGAGAAATCAATAGATCTCTATCAATCGACCAAGATGACTACTCTTGTCAAGTAAATGTGTGAGGAGCTCCCTGACTAAACCCCAGGGTGCTACATAGATATGAAAAGATATACATTATTATGATAAATTTACATACTTTAACCACTTAAGGACCGCCTAACGCCGATATACGTCGGCAGAATGGCACGGCTGGGCACAATCACGTAAGGGTACGTCCCCTTTAAGTGCCCAGCCATGGGTCGCGCGCGCCGCCGGCGTGCGCCCGCGACCCGGTCCGAAGCTCCGTGACCGTGGCCGGTGTCCCGTGATCGGTCACAGGAGCTGAAGAACAGGTAGAGGTGTGTGTAAATACTGTAAATACACCTTCCCCGTTCTTCACAGTGGCAGTGTCACTGATCGTCTGTTCCCTGAAATACGTAAAGTCGATCAATGATGTCATAAGTCCAGCCCTGCCCCCCTACAGTTAGAAACACATATGAGGTCACACTTAACCCCTACAGTGCCCCCTAGTGGTTAACTCCTAAACTGCAATTGTCATTTTCACAGTAATCAATGCATTTTTATAGCACTTTTTGCTGTGAAAATGACAATGGTCCCAAAAATTTGTCAAAATTGTCCGATGTGTCCGCCATTATGTCGCAGTCACGAAAAAAATCGCTGATCGCCACCATTAGTAGTAAAAAAAATAATAATAATAAAAATGCCATAAAACTATCCCCTATTTTGTAAACGCTATAAATTTTGCGCAAACCAATCGTTAAACGCTTATTGCTATTTTTTTTACCAAAAATAGGTGGAAGAATACGTATCGGCCGAAACTGAGGAAAAAAACGTTTTTTTTAGATCTTTTTTGGGGATATTTATTATAGCAAAAAGTAAAAAATATTGCATTTTTTTCAAAAATGTCGCTCTATTTTTGTTTATAGCGCAAAAAAAAAATGCAGAGGTGATCAAATACCACCAAAAGAAAGCTCTATTTGTGGGAAAAAAAGAACGCCAA